>NC_065525.1:46265085-46266152 GCF_006386435.1 Epinephelus moara | reverse complement strand
GTGTGTGTGGGGTGGGGGGGGGGGGGGGGGGGGGGGTGATACTAATTATTAACTAACTGTGATAGTCTGTGTTACCTTCTCCAGTCTGGCGCTCCGAACCGTAGTTGGGAGACACTGGTTTTCTGTAGATTATCTTTACAACCTAGCTCACTGTTGGTAACTAGCTCTAGGAGTCCGGACCAACTCTACTTGAAGAATGAGGATGCAGAACTGATATCCGTGCAGAAGCACATTCATTTCTCCTCTACAGCAGGAAAGCATGACATAAAAGAATGTAGGGCCTTCTCACAGAGACTATGCTGTGACTGGAGCCTATCTAAACACTGTAAACAGACTGCAACCACCCGTAACATGAACAGCACTATTTTCACGGTGCGTTCCCGTCCGGACACTCTATATGCCCCTTTACTTCTCACAACATCTACTACATCACACCCACACGGCTACAGTCTGTATACAGTCTGTAGTCAGACTGTATCAGGTGTGACTGTATCCAGGTGTGACTGTATCAGATGTGATTGTATCAGATGTGACTGTATCAGGTGTGACTGTATCAGGTGTGATTGTATCAGGTGTGACTGTATCAGGTGTGACTGTATCCAGGTGTAACTGTATCCAGGTGTGACTGTATCAGATGTGATTGTATCAGATGTGACTGTATCAGGTGTGACTGTATCCAGGTGTGACTGTATCCAGGTGTGACTGTATCATATGTGATTGTATCATATGTGACTGTATCAGGTGTAACTGTATCCAGATGTGATTGTATCCAGGTGTGACTGTATCAGATGTGACTGTATCCAGGTGTGACTGTATCCAGGTGTGACTGTATCAGATGTGATTGTATCATATGTGACTGTATCCAGGTGTAACTGTATCCAGGTGTGACTGTATCAGATGTGACTGTATCCAGGTGTGACTGTATCCATGTGTGACTGTATCAGGTGTGACTGTATCCAGGGTGACTGTATCCAGGTGTTACTGTATCCAGGTGTGACTGTATCATATGTGATTGTATCACATGTGACTGTATCCAGGTGTAACTGTATCCAGGTGTGACTGTATCA
>NC_065525.1:46259508-46264128 GCF_006386435.1 Epinephelus moara | reverse complement strand
TGTGATTGTATCAGATGTGACTGTATCAGGTGTGACTGTATCCAGGTGTGATTGTATCAGATGTGATTGTATCAGGTGTGACTGTATCCAGGTGTGACTTATCAGGTGTGACTGTATCCAGGTGTGATTGTATCATATGTGACTGTATCAGGTGTGACTGTATCCATGTGTGACTGTATCAGGTGTAACTGTATCCAGGTGTGACTTATCAGGTGTGACTGTATCCAGGTGTGATTGTATCAGATGTGATTGTATCCAGGTGTAACTATATCACGTGTTACTGTATGAGATGTGATTGCATCAGGTGTGACTGTATCCATGTGTAACTGTATCCAGGTGTAACTATATCACGTGTTACTGTATCAGATGTGATTGCATCAGGTGTGACTGTATCATATGTGATTGCATCAGGTGTGACTGTATCAGGTGTGACTGTATCCATGTGTGATTGTATCAGATGTGATTGTATCAGGTGTGACTGTATCCAAGTGTGACTTATCAGGTGTGACTGTATCCAGGTGTGATTGTATCATATGTGACTGTATCCAGGTGTGATTGTATCAGATGTGATTGTATCAGGTGTGACTGTATCCAGGTGTGACTTATCAGGTATGACTATATAACGTGTTAATGTATCAGGTGTGACTGTATCCAGGTGTGATTGTATCCATGTGTGACTGTATCACGTGTTGCTGTATCAGATGTGATTGTATCCATGTGTGACTGTATCACATGTTACTGTATCAGGTGTGACTGTATCCAGGTGTGACTGTATCCAGGTGTGATTGTATCCATGTGTGACTGTATCACATGTTACTGTATCAGGTGTGACTGTATCAGGTGTGATTGTATCCATGTGTGACTGTATCACGTTACTGTATCAGGTGTGACTGTATCAGATGTATATGTTTAGAGCTCAGGGCTGCTGATCAAACAGAGTTGAGTCAGAAGTCGAGGTAGAAAACAGAAACGGTCCCAGCTGTCGTTACAGCATCCGAACACACCGACTCTCTCCGTCCACAGATTCTCTGCTCTCCTCGCTTTTCTTTCGCTGCAATATTTAAACCTCAGTGACATCAGAGATGTTGTTCAACTGAAACATCAGAACCTGAGTTCTGGTCGTATAGAAGAGTAGAAACAATCGACCTGTGTGGTCATGCAGGTCGAAGTGTTGAACATATGACAGATATGTATAAATATATCTGAGGCTCTGACATCCATCAGTCTCACCATCATTACAGAAATATATGGCTGCTGGTTGTGTCTCTGTGTCCCAGTAAACTGAGGCGTCCCTGCAGTGTTGTCATTTTTGTGTTTCAGTGTCCCAGTAAACTGTGACGTCCCTGCAGTGCTGTCACTGTGTTGCATAAGGCAGTAAACATTCTTATAGAGCATGAACATATTCATGAAATCTCATTACACCATCCTCTGCTCTGAAGAAAGACCGCTCCCCCCGGCACCGCCAGCACACACATACCCCACCACCTCAGTCACACTGCTATTATCATTTAAGATTCACTGTGACGGCTGAGTGTGTGTGAGTGTGTGTGCATGTGTGTATGTGAGTGTGTGGACGGGCAGCAGCTCTGGGAGAGACGTCCACAGCTGGAACACAACAAACACAGTCACTAATTAGAGGGAAGACGGTCGGCCGAGCATGATGCAAAGATTCTGTCACATCCCCCTCCCCCCATGGGTAAATATACAGTACATGTGTGTGTGTGTGTGTGTGTGTGTGTGTGTGTGTGTCTGAGAGAGAGAGATGCATTGGGTTATTTTTAGTCTGAAGGTAATTCTGTGGAGAGGCTGAGATCTCTGCTGTAAAGGAGTCTCACTCTGTCTCATAGGTGAATGACTCAGGTTTCAGGCTAAGACCTGGACAGAAACCGAGACCGGGCTGCGACCCGGGCAAAGACTGGGCTGAGACTTGGAAGGAGACCGGGCTGAGACCTGAACAGACCTGGACAGAGACCGGGCTGAGACCTGGACAGAGACCGGGCTGAGACCTGGACAGAGACCGGGCTGAGACCTGAACAGAGACCGGGCTGAGACCTGGACAGAGACCGGGCTGAGACTTGGACAGAGACCGGGCTGAGACCCGGACAGACGATGGTGATTTCTGGAAAAACTAAATCAACCTGATGGCAGCACTAAAATCAGAGAACCACCTGTCACTGAGGTTCATCATCCCTCAAACCTCCTGCAGCTCTCCCCTCTCTGTCTTAGGCCCCTCCCACCTGAAGACCACACACCTCATACATAAACGCAGTGTTTGACACACAGATTTATAATCTGAGTTCACTATAGAGTTACACGCTGCTTGTTTGCTCAGCCCCTCCTCGGCCTGCTGATCACAGATGAGTTAGGAATGTTAGTTACCCCATCATCCCTTCACTGTGCTCCCCGCCGCTGTGGACTGTGACCCCTAGCTCCGGGTGTTACGGCGGGCTGGTGTCCAGCAGCAGCATCAGTCTAACCTGTGTAACAGCAGTAACAGAAAGTTTGCTAATCTAGCGGGGAGGTGGGGCTGTCCACTCCCTCTGAGCTTGATCTGACTGGATTCAGGTTTCTGCGGTCGCTGACTGGATGTCAGTCTCTAGAGCTGCTGCCTGCTCTCCTCCTGGTGAGGTGGTCTGTAGCTGCGGGAAATGAGGCGGAAGACACAAGGCGGAGGACACAAGGCAGAGAACACGAGGTGGAGGACACAAGGTGGAGGACACGAGGTTGAGGACACTAGGCGGAGGACACTAGGCAGATGACACGAGGCGGAGGACACAAGGCAGAGGACACTAGGCAGAGGACACGAGGCGGAGGACACGAGGCAGAGGACACAAGGCAGAGGACACGGGGTGGAGGACACTGGGCGGTGGACAAGAGGCGGAGGACACGGGGTGGAGGACACTGGGCAGTGGACAAGAGGCGGAGAACATGTTGTGATTCGATGCTGATCAAACTGAAGGACAAAGTGTGAGGAGACAGGAGTGTCACCTCAGTGTCAGTGGTTAAAGGGGAGTGACAGTGACTCTTTATCCTGTTACATTTCTGTCCAGGTAGAACAGGAAGTGACATCATAGACCTTAAGTGACCCTTTAACCCTTCACTGTCCAAACAAACACAGACTAATCAGGAATGTTGGTTTTCACAGTATCAGTTTTAGTTGAAGAACAGAGCTGTTTTCACAAACTGAACTGACGAGGCCTCATGAATTCACAACAGACACATGACAGGAAGTCCTCAGTGACACTGACTTTGATAAATCCCACAGAAGTTGTGCTCATGAATGCAACATCAGTAAACACAGTGTCAGAGCTGCTCAGAGGAAACTGTGACACATGAGCGGTGGGAGAAACAGGCTGATTTGTGTCTCTGATGTTTTGTCAGAGGCGTAATTAACGTGACTATGGATTCATGTCTCTGTGAGGGGACACGTATGACTCATCTGTCCTCTGAGACACCATTCTTTTGTTAAGACTTTTTCCTGTCAGAGCGAGGCTGCTGCAGCGTTTGACTGTTGTTGGATGGCGGAGGTGATGAGCCGCAGCACCTGTGAGGGCTGCACACCAGAAAACACGGGGAGTGGAAATGGCACCAGGCCGGCGTGATAGATGCCCTGTCATCTCCGAACCGCACCAGATGACACATTTTCAATCTTAGTCCCACCACACCTGTTGATGGGGCAGTATGAGATTTCACGGCACTGTGGAGCCGTGCATGTGCACGTGCGTGTGAGTGGAAGGGAGTGTAAAATACAGACTGAACAGAGAGAGACCGAGATGACGGAGAGAGAAGGAAAAAATAATTACCAGGACAGATACAGACTCTCAGTTCAAAACAACTTTATGTGTCATAAAACCAGAACACAAAAACATAGCCTGCATCACATCTGCACGTGGACGGTCGTCAGCATCGATCACGCTCAAACACTTCAACATATTCCTTCAGTAACAGCTCATCACCTGAGCCACAACAGCTCCAAAGTACGACAGGAGGCGTAGGTGGAGGATACGAGGACAGACAGATGGAGGCGGAGAAGAACAGGGGTGGAGGATAGGAGGACAGACAGAAGGAGGCAGAGAGGAACAGGGGTGGAGGATAGGAGGACAGACAGAAGGAGGCAGAGAGGAACAGAGGTGGAAGATACGAGGACAGACAGAAGGAGGCAGAGAGGAACAGAGGTGGAGGATACGAGGTCAGACAGAAGGAGGCAGAGAGGAACAGAGGTGGAAGATATGAGGACAGACAGAAGGAGGAAGGTGAAACTGAAACGTCGACTCATGAATATAGAAAACAACAGTTAACAGCCATGTTAGTGACTCTCTCAGGCTAAACTTAGCATTAATACTAACATCAGTATGCTAACATGCTCACAATGACAACACCACCACATTGATGTTCATCATATTTACCAGTCAATCAATCAATCAATTTTATTTATAAAGCCCAATATCACAAATCACAATTTGCCTCACAGGGCTTTACAGCATACGACATCCCTCTGTCCTTATGACCCTCGCAGCGGATAAGGAAAAACTCCCCAAAAAAACCCCTTTAACGGGGAAAAAAAACGGTAGAAACCTCAGGAAGAGCAACTGTGGAGGGATCCCTCTTCCAGGACGGACA
>NC_065525.1:46224560-46259182 GCF_006386435.1 Epinephelus moara | reverse complement strand
AGAGAAGGTGCCCGGTGTATTATAGGGGGGTCCTCCGGCAGACTAGGCCTAAGTCAGCCTAACTAGGGGCTGGTACAGGGCAAGCCTGAGCCAGCCCTAACTATAAGCTTTATCAAAGAGGAAAGTCTTAAGTCTAGTCTTAAATGTGGAGACAGTGTCTGCCTCCCGGACCGTAACAGGAAGATGATTCCACAGGAGAGGAGCCTGATAGCTGAAGGCTCTAGCTCCTGATCTACTTTTACCAGCATCTACGTGTTAGCATGCTAACAGTTGCTAATTGGTACCAAGCATCAACCTCCAACACTGAAACCCGCAGTAGCTCTAAGGTCCGGTAGAGTCTGCCCCCACAGAGCTCCATGTTCATATGTAGTAACAACATGTTTACAGTCTGTTTGGTCGATTTATAAATTCATCCAAGATGTCAGCTGCAAAGCTGAACACACGCTCACTGAAAACAAACATGAAAACGAACCACAAGACCATCCAATGTCATCTTAAGTCATGTCAGAGTCAGGTCCAGCCAGTAGCTTCTTTTCCCAATCAGCACCTGACTATGCTAACTACTGTCATCTGACTCCGCCCACAATCAACAAACACAACATTTAGCCTGTAGAAAACTGATGTGACATCCCAGATAAACATCAGCCATTGCCATCACAACATCAGCCATCACAACATCAGCCACCGCCATCACAACATCAGCCATCACATCAGCCACCGCCATCACAACATCAGCCACCGCCATCACAACATCAGCCATCACAACATCAGCCACTGCCATCACAACATCAGCCATCACATCAGCCACCTCCATCACAACATCAGCCATCACCATCACAACATCAGCCATCACAACATCAGCCACTGCCATCACATCAGCCACCGCCATCACAACATCAGCCATCACAACAGCCATCAGCCATCACAACATCAGCCACCATCATGTCAGCTACCATCATCACATCAGCCACCACCATCACAACATCAGCCACCACCGTCACAACAGTCACCACCATCACAATATCAGCCATCAGCCATCACAACATCAGTCACCACATCACAATATCAGCCATCAGCCATCACACCATCAGCCATCAGCCATCACAACATCAGTCACCACATCACAATATCAGCCATCAGCCATCACAACATCAGCCATCAGCCATCACAACATCAGTCACCACCATCACAATATCAGCCATCAGCCATCACAACATCAGTCACCACCATCACAATGTCAGTCACCACCATCACAATATCAGCCATCGCCATCACATCAGCCACCGCCATCACAACATCAGTCACCACCATCACGTCAGCCACCACCATCACATCAGACACCGCCATCACGTCAGCCATCACATCAGCCATCAGCCTTCACATCAGCCATCAGCCACCGCCATCACAGCATCAGCCATCGCTATCACAACATCAGCCATCAGTCATCACATCAGTCACCACCATCACGTCAGTCACCACCATCACGTCAGCCACCACCATCACAACATCAGCCACCATCACAACATCAGCCATCAGTCATCACATCAGCCATCACAACATCAGTCACCACCATCACAGCATCAGCCACCGCCATCACATCAGCCACCACCATCACGTCAGCTACCGCCATCACAACATCAGCCACCATCACAACATCAGCCATTAGCCATCACAGCATCAACCACCGCCATCACAACATCAGCCACCATCACATCAGTCACCACCATCACAGCATCAACCACCGCCATCACATCAGCCACCATCACGTCAGCTACCGCCATCACAACATCAGCCACCACATCACATCAGCCACCACCATTACATCAGCCACCACCATCACATCAGCCATCACCATCACATCAGCCATCAGCCATCACATCATCCATCACCATCACATCAGCCACCACCATCTTAACATCATCCACCACCATCACAACATCAGCCACCACCATCACAACATCAGCCACCACATCACATCAGCCACCACCATCACAACATCAGCCACCACCATCACAATATCAGCCATCACCATCACATCAGCCACCACCATCACGTCAGCCACCACCATCACATCAGCCACCACCATCACAATATCAGCCACCACCATCACATCAGTCACCACCATCACATCAGCCACCACCATCACATCNCCACCATCACAACATCAGCCACCACCATCACAACATCAGCCCCCACATCACATCAGCCACCACCATCACAACATCAGCCACCACCATCACAATATCAGCCATCACCATCACATCAGCCACCACCATCACGTCAGCCACCACCATCACATCAGCCACCACCATCACAATATCAGCCACCACCATCACATCAGTCACCACCATCACATCAGCCACCACCATCACATCAGCCACTGCTCGTGCTCTCTGCTTCTAATAGAATCATACTTTATATATCATGTCATTCAAACCTAGACTGGACTTTATTAAACTGTTCTAATGTTTGTTAGTCAAACTGAAACCAAATTAAATATTGATTTGTGAGCAGTCTAGATGCTTATGCAAACTGGATCCAGATATTTTAAAGCAAAACAGGTGACGTGTTACACAGCAGAGTCTTGACACTGGTTCAACAGCACAGTATCAAGATGCACACTCTTACACACAAATTACACAATCACACACACACACACACACACACACACACACACACACACACACACACCCACAGGTTCACACAAGTGTTCAGGTCCTGCAGTAATAATATAATAATAATAAACTTTATTTATATAGCACCTTTCAAGAACATAAAAGTCACAAAGAGCTTTACAGAGGCAATAAAGCAAAAAATATACATATAGACATAAAAAACAGTAAAGGGAGAAAATAGACAGAACATATATTTATATATAAAAAAATCAAACAAAGGCAAGTCTAAACAAATGGGTCTTAAGCTGCTTTTTGAAGGTGTCCACAGTGTCCACAGATCTTAAATTTAGTGGGAGAGAGTTCCAAAGTTTAGGTGCCACAACCTCAAAAGCGCAGTCTCCTTTGGTTTTCAGCCTAGAACGAGGAACTACCAGCAGGTCCTGATCTGAGGACCTCAGAGACCTGCTGGTGACATAAGGCTGCAGTAGATCTCTAATGTAGGCCGGTGCCTGACCATGCAGAGCTCTATATGTGACCACAAGAACTTTAAATTGGATCTGAAATCTGATGGGGAGCCAGTGGAGAGCAATTAAAATTGGAGTCACATGGGACCTTTTGGGGGACCTGGTCAACAGTTTGGCAGCAGCATTTTGGACTACTTGTAGGTGATCCAGAGACGATTTGCTGAGGCAGGTAAAAAGAGAGTTGCAATAATCCAGACGTGACGAAACAAACACATGGATCAACATTTCCATCTCTGCTTGAGACACAATGGGCCTGAGTTTGGCTATGTTCCTCAGCTGGAAAAAGCAAGAGCGGATCAATAACTTCAAATGTTGATCCAGAGTCAGAGCCTGGTCCACAGTGACACCAAGAATTTTTACAGATGATTTAACCATTGAGGAATGAAAACCTAGACCATCCTTGATCTTAGGGACAAGACTTGGAGGGGCAGAAATAAGGATTTCTGTTTTGTCAGAGTTAATCTGCAAAAAGTTATTAGCCATCCAGTTTTTTAAAGCTGTCACACAGTCATTTAGAGCTGACAGTATAGCAAGGTCGTGGGGTTTAAAGGAGGCATAAAGCTGAATATCATCTGCGTAGCAGTGATAAGAGATACCTTTAAACTGTTTTATTATTTGCCCAAGGGGAAGCATGTACAGGGCAAATAGAACTGGACCAAGGACTGAACCTTGGAAGCATGTACAGGGCAAATAGAACTGGACCAAGGACTGAACCTTGGGGTACACCACAGCTGAGAGTTTCAGAAGGGGAGGAGGAATTACTAACAGATACAGCAAAGTTCCTGTCAGAGAGGTAAGAGGAGAACCACTGCAGGGCTGACCCAGTCACACCCACCCACTGCCCAAGTCTCTCTATCAGTATACAGTGGTCCACTGTATCAAACGCTGCACTGAGATCCAACAACACCACCACTGAACATTCTCCTGCATCACTGTGCATCAGGACATCGTTGGAGACTCTAAGAAGGGCTGTTTCTGTAGAGTGCAGCCTTCGAAAGCCAGACTGAAACTTATCAAAGATACAGTGCTCATCTAATGCAGTTGTGAGCTGGTTTGCAAACACTTTCTCTAAGATTTTAGTGACAAAAGGCAACTTGGAGATGGGCCTGTAATTTTGAGGTAGAGAAGAGTCTAGATTTGATTTCTTGAGAAGTGGTTGAATAACAGCATGTTTGAAATGAGCAGGGACACAACCAGATAACAGAGAGTTGTTAATTATAGAGAGCACCGCAGGACAAATAGAACCAATGACATCTTTAAACAAAGATGTTGGTAGGATATCGAGAGAGCAAGAGGAAGTTTTCATATGGTTAACCAAATAAGTGAGGTCTTGCAGGGTTATAGGAGAAAAGCTCTCCAGGATAGACGGCCGAGAGCAGAAGGAGATAGAGGGGGCAGGAGAGGGGAGAATATTTGATCTAATGTCATTAATCTTTGCCACAAAGAAAGACAGAAAATTGTTACATTCCTCATCAGAGAAAACTGGTACAGCAGGTGATGCAGGGGTAACAATATTACCAATAGTCTCAAATAACACTTTGGGATTACGCCGATTATTAGACACAAGCCTGGAGAAATAAGCAGCTCTGGCATCCTTCACTGCATTATTAAAAGACGCTAGAAGTTCTTTCAAATAAAGATAGTGGACATGCAGTTGAGTGGATTTCCATAGGCGCTCGACCCTTCGACAGTCTCTCTTCAGAGAGTGAATATTGTCATTTATCTAAGGAGAGGGCTTGATCAGGGGGGCCCGCCTAGTTTTAATAGGGGCCACTTCATCCTGTACAGTAAGGCAGTGTTCATTAAAGGAATGTACCAAGGTGTCAACGTCACTGTCCACATCAGATTCGAAGTAGAAGGCAGCAGAGAACTTTCCAGCAGAACGGTGGTTAAGGATGCGAGAGCTTATAATACGTCGGCAGGGTAAGGAATCCAGATGAAAAAACAAATCAAATAAAATACAATTGTGATCAGTAATAAAAAGATCCTCAAAGGAAAAAGAGTCAATATTCAAACCCAAAGTAAAAACAAGATCCAGAGCATGCCCTCTATTGTGTGTAGGGCCTAATACATGCTGAGTAAGGTTAAAAGACTCTGTGATGTTAATAAAGCTAGAGGCAAAATTGTCTGAAACATCATCAACGTTTATAGGAAGAGAAAGACCCAGTGCTCACCGAGCGACATACGAAGTGGCTCCTGAACATCGCAGCAAGTCCTCCACCGCGGCCTGAGAGTCTGGGCGAGCTGATAAAAGTGTAGCCCTTCAGGCAGAGCTCAATGAGGGGGCCAAGTTCCATATTCCTCTGCCAGGTTTCCGTCAGGAAAAGAAAGTCCAAGTTTTTAGACAAGACAAAGTCGTTTAGCACAAACGATTTGTTCGCTATGGAGCGCACATTAAGTAGCGCCATTTGGAGAGGTGAAGACTCCTCGCAGTCGGCGGGGGAAACCCGGGGCAGGGAGCGCAGATGACGCGGACTCCCTCCACCGCGCCGATGTATTCCACACACCGGGGGGGCCGAGATGAGCTTCCCGGCCGAGTCGGGAAACACAGGTCGGAGAACGGAGAGTCTGACAGTCGCAGCCATCGATAAAGGGAGATCCTTTCACAGAGTAACAGGAAACATCAAGCCAAGGCTCATCAGAAAAGAACTGCGCCGTTTCCCAGCGACACCTCGCCTCCAGAGCCATCTTAGCTTCACCTGGACTCCGGCCCTTCTCCCTCTCCTTCTTCCGTACTTGCGAGAGCCTTGAAGCTGCAAACCACTGTGGGGAACGCCGGCGGCCACTGACAGGAACGGAGGCGCCGAGGATTGCGGGTGACTACTCCAAGGAGTGGAAACACCATGATCCACCATGGATGCCCTGATGAACAGGAGAGTCTGGTGATCATACACCTGAGCAGCAAATCCATCGTTGACAAACAGTAGAACGAACAGAGCAATACAAAGAACAGGTAGGAGCCCACGAGAAAGCCGGGCAGCGGCAGAGCCAAACACAGGCGCCATCGTACCCGGAAATGGAGACAGTACCGAACTGAGACTGAACCATGACCTCTGTGAACTGTTACACCTCTACGACATCATCATCCTCAACATGCTTTGAGCAGATACAACCACAGCAACATGAAACTGAACCACACACACACAGACTGACCTTGGAGGCCGTGGTGGTGTCCACAGTGGACGATGTGATGGCCGTGGACGCCTCGCTGACAGTGGTGCTGGACAGCTGCTCAGGTTTGGACATCATGGACGCACCCTGCGGCCTGGACAACAACACACACACAGATAAATACACACTTAAACTGAGTCTGACAGGGTCTTTAAATCCAGTACATCGTCCTCTTTGAGGTGACTCTGAGCCCCGCCGACGACCTCTGAGGGCGTGTTACCTTCATCAGACAGAAAGTAACAGAGAGACAGTGATGCATTGTGGGCACTAAACCATTAATATGTGTCTCTGTTGTTGGAAACGCCTCAGTCCGACCTTGAGTCTGACCTTGAGACTCCTCACAGACTGTTTCTCTGTAAACATCTGTGAGAACGTTTCTCTTCAATCTGCTCATTATAACCTGTGAGTGACAGCTGATGACATCATCAGGTACGTTTCTACAGGTAACTGTGAAACATATGTTTGATTGTATGTGGAGTGTGGAAATGAGTAAATCAGCAGCAGTTATTTGATCTCAGCGTGAATCAGATGATTCAGTCACAAAGTTTTTACAGTTATTTGATGCTTCCAGAATAATCTGTGCCCGTGTGTGTGTTTATATTGTAATCTGGTCTAGTCCAGTGTCAGTGTGAGTTTGTTGGGACTGTTTAACAGCTCGTTCTCAGGTGTTAGCCACCGCCACCGCTGCCGCCGCCACTGCTGCGGTGTTAGCTCATGATACTGGACATTAAACTGAGTGTGTTCTCACATCAGATTACTTTTGTTCTCACATCAGATTATTATTGAAAGTACTGGATTACTCTGTAATAATGTAATGTAAGTACTTGAACAGGGAAGTTACCCAACATGCCCGTCACTAATCTTGGCACTGGTTCATTTCCATGTATCAGCCACACAGCTGGTTAAAAATCCCTTTAACATGTCAAATACTGATGAACAGAGTCGTCACGTGAACACAGCAATGTTCATGTTTACATACTGTAGTATGACATTAAATATGGAGTGTGTGATGAAGTGATCCAGGTCTGAGAGTTCAGAGCAGCCGAACCATCAGAGCTGCAGACAAACATCCTCTCTGATAAAATGAATGAGTCATTGCACACAACAAACTACACACTGATCAATAACTATGTTTGCCTGTAAACATACAGACCATAATAAACAATAAATGCTTCAGTGAATCACACTGTAAAGACACACTGTAGAAATCAGGTTCAGATTTCAGTCTGAGACGTTGGCTTCATCTCATCAGGAGCTGATTTATTAACAGAGCTCAGAGTGAAATCAGACGTCACCTGCAACAGATCATCCAACCTGCGACTGTTAAACATGGATACGTCTTCTTCACTGCTTCTCATCAGGCGTCTGTTTCACCAGTATTTTTTAAAGAAGAAGAAAAGCAGTGCTCACAGCAGATCCTGTTCTGATCTATTTTTTAGACAGGAAGCAGGTTTGGACGGCCATTTTATTGGTTACCAAGGATACAGGTACAGCATGAGGCTTCTGAATTGATGACAAACAGCTCGAGCAGCTGCACAGTCCTGAGTTTCACAGGTTTAAATCACAGAGGTTCAGTGTCTTCATCAAGTCTCCAATAATCAGCTCATGTTTTATCTGATGTCCTGACGAGACCGTCTTGATGACACCAGCTCAACATTCTGATTCTGTAACAGTCTGGACTCAGACACACCTCAGACACTTTAAGGGGGCGGGACTACTGTACTGGCCTCGACAGACAGACTCCTTCAGCCAATCAGAGCAACAAAACACCAGGAACATCTTCGTCATCACAAACAGAGCCAGCTGATTAATCAAATTTTAACGAAATCCAGTTAGAAGAACAGCAAAAAATGTCTTTTCCTTCTTGACACTCGGTGAGGTCATACTGTTGTTGTTTACTTGTTGTTAATGACTATGTTTCTGCACATCACTTAGTCCGTCCCTGATTTGGCTGCTTACCTTGTCAACTGCAGTGCTGCTAAAGAGAAAAATAATCTGACCTTATGGAACAAGTTGGTTTTGGACTTTGGCTCCTCCTTTACTCACTTCCTGTTTCTCTGCTCCTCACCTGAGCTCAGCTGATACTGACCGACTGTCGGCTCGGTGTGTCGGGGGCTTTACAGCACTTTCACAAGTGCAGAGAAGGTTTGGTTAGAATAAAGAGAGACACCTCCTGATGTGAGCTGTGTGTTAACTAGTTTGTGATAATTGGATCAAACACTGGTTTGTTTGGGTGAATGTTTCTATGGTGTCACTGGAGTCTGACTGGTTCTCAGATGGAGACGATGTGCCAACAGACACAGACCAGAATGTGTCCGCTTTAAATCTATCATTGAGACACATCTACATTTCTTCAGTGCTTCTTTTCCTGCAGGGCTGATGATGAGTTCGTCTGTCACATAAATAAGTTAAGACAGGCTGAAATATTTTGGAACTTGCCGATATAATTCACAGTTTTCACAGCCAGTAGAAATAATCAATTATTCCTGTTGTCATCTATATAATCTGCATCAGGAGATTTTCTTCGACAGATTCAGACAGACAGGGACACTCTCTGTAAAATGTTTGTGTCTTTATTGATGGTGCAGCAGAAAATCAATCATGCTGATCCCTCGATGTTTCCACAAACCATCCCATAATTCTGTCTCCAGTCCTCGTCTGTCTCTAATAAAAGTCTGCTGATCATTCTGATGAGTCTTTAAATGTCTCTCCAACAGCGAATGAGACAGACATGTAACATGATCACAGATCACCTGCATCTGTCCATTGACTTTATAGAAACTGCTCCCTGTGAAGCGTCTTCATGGTGGACATTACTGCCGTCAGCAATCTTGATTTATCTATACATATTGATTCTGAATATTTGTGATGAATTGAAAATGAAAAGTTTTGATTTGAGGTTTTTCAGATCAGTATTTTGGTGCCGTCTGTCCATCCTGTCTCTGTCTCTGGTGTGTAAAGACAATGGAAGCTCCTGAGGATCCAGATGAAGACTACAGAATGATGAAGAGTAGCTGATCCCAGTTTACTGTGAATAATGAGATGTAAATGTAAAGGCTGAATTTTCGTAGTGGAGGATTAAAACACCTCGTCCCCGACTGTGTCTCCTCTCGGAGTCTCTGTCTGCTGACAGGTCTGTCACTGCTGCTGTCTCACTGTCGTCAGACAGATGAGACGTTCCACGCTGGATGTTTTATTGTCGGCGAGCTGACAGCAGGCGGAGTGTGTTGGTGTGTAAATCTCCAACCTAATTACCTCGTATTGTGTTTCTCATAGATCCTTACATGTGTGTTTCTCGGAGACGCTACTAGTTTATTAAACTTACTCTCATTTCTTTGATTTCAAAATAGTTCCTGAATAAATCTGAATATTTTCAGTTTCCATCTTTATCTCAGTTTTTATGTCGTGATGAACATGTTGTTTTTCTGTCATCCTCACCGTCTTTGTCTTTTCCTCATCGGATGAAATGAAGCGATTGAACGCAGTCTGGTCTCCGGCCTCCACATTACAAGCTCTCTCAAATCTCTATCTGTGCATGCATCATGGAAATCTCTTGACTGTGGCGTGGGCGGGTTCACACACACACTTTAGCTCTGTTTTCATTCTGCTGTCAAGAGAATTTCATGCAAACTTCTGAAAGGTCAGAAACTGTAAAATGTAAATCTGATGCATTTTCATCAAAGTCAAAATAATGAATTCACCCGCAGGATTTTAAACATGGTTGGTGTCAGGGAGAGTGGCTGTTCTCTGATTAAGAGCTGATGTGGCTTATAATTAAAGACAAAAAGCAGACAGACACTTTGTGTGCAGCTTAAATGAACACTGGCCTGTAATAACTGCACTTTGCTTTTCTTTCTGCTTCTTTGTTCATTTAAATCTCTTTATTTTTTATGATTCGTCACAGTTTGAAAAGAAGCTGCTGAAGAGCAGGAGAACGACCAAGTGTCTGTGACCTTGTTCATGAAAGAGAAAAGAAAAGGTAACAGAGACTGGGACGGAAAGTGAGATGAAGTAAACCAGAAATAGGCCTATTCAAACACCAGACGAAGTGGACCGGAGAAGAAGACAAAGCTTGATTCTTCTGTCTGACAGAAAGATCCTCCTGAACCTCTCTGTAAGAGTTCAACTTCACTGGAGTAAAGACAGAGCAGAGACAAACTTCTTTAAGTGAAAGTTCGCTCTCACTCAGTCTGACCTCTCTAGACACTAGAGCGTGGCTCAGGTTGCATTTTCCTGACCGAACCCAACCCGAGTATGAGACAATTATAACCGGCACTGTACACACACGCGGCAGAGCTGTGTTGTATTCAGGTGTTGTCAAGTAAATGACAAACTTCAGCGCCTGAATAGGCCATAGCACAACACAGCAGCATGTGAAGTGGGCCGAACCCAAGCTAAATTTTTTATTTGTTTTTTCTATTTTATCTGATGTAATATCAACCTGCCAAGGGACTACAGATGGAAACTAGCCTACGGCTATAATCTGGCATATTTACATGTATATGTTCATTAATATGCACTGTCCCTTTTTAAATAAATAAATTGAAATTGAAATTGAAATTGAGTCAAACATGAAACCACAGAACAGACTGGAGGACATTTATTGGCTGCTCGCCTCTATCGTTATGTCTGTGGGAGGAACAGGCGGCCATGTTGAGAACAAAGAGGCCACGAAAGAGATTCAATCCCACAGGAAAATAATTGTCAGAAGGATTGTGACATTTAATGAAACCTCTCAGAAGACAACAGGAAAAAGTCACCTGAGACAAACTCCCACAGCTGCACATAAAACACACGACAGGACGGCGCCCACACACAAACAGCTGACATTTAAACACAGCTCGACTCTGAGCGTACGACTGGAACATTATCTGAGAGACAAACACACACGTCCTCAAACTGAGAGATCGTTATCTTAGCTCCGTCAAAATCTGAGACACAAACTGTCTTCTGTCCATGTTGGTGAGGACAGTCAGTGTCCCTGTTTCAAAGACATAATAAGGCCTCTCTGCTGATTGGCTGCGAGGAACCGAACAGATAATCATTTCATTCAGATGTGGGAACAAAACAGATCCAGGTATCATTTAACTGGAGAAGTTTCTGTACCACGCTATACTGCCTTATTTCAACACCTTGAAGAACCCTAACACCAATTTTCAAAGCAATCAACTCTCCCAAACCCAAAAACTAGAGACTTAAAACTCAGATCAGTGATGTCATAGATTGTAAAGGCTGTAGCTGCTCCACAGACAGTAAGTGGTGACAGATGTTGTGGACAAACCTGAGAACAGTCAGAGGAACAATTCAATTCAAATCACTTTATTTACGCCTGAGGGGCAATTCCAGGAACGTTGTATAAATATGACTCCACCATATCTGACAGCTGTTACAGAGACGTTTATACAATAATTCACTTCATTAAAACAATTTGGTAAAATCTAGGGCTGGGACTTTAACACGTTAATTTCGATTAATTAATTACAGAAAAAATAATGCATTTAATGGCACTTTTCTCAGCTACCTTATTTCTGGCACACCAGTAATACTGATGCACACACTCCAGCCCAGTAGGTGGCAGTACTGCATGTACTGTAAAATTTATTTGCCAGCCACAAAGAAGATGCACAGGATGCATTGAGTGATGTCAGCGCACAAGAAGGTTTGGTGATGGAAGAGGAGACAACACTGCTTGGCTTGTCGGGCCGATGGCAGCTTGGATAAGAGCATGGTTGTGTGCAAATTGTGCAACAAAGAGTTTTCTTATCACTGCTGCACTCCAAGCCTACGCAGTGTTTCCCCTGCGATTATATCAGGGGTCCTTTTATTACACAGACTAAATAGCCTCATGTTATTTATCTTATTTACGTGAAGGCATGTCATTTCTGTCTCAATTCTCCTCTGCTCTCTGTATTACGTACGGCGGAGTTCTGCCTTGATGCACACACACACGCACACGCACACACACGCACACGCACACGCACACGCACACACGCACACACAGACAGAGGTGAGCACACTAGAACACGGCTCGGGACACATTTTCCTGACCAAACCCGACCGAGTCCGAGACAATTATAACCGAGCCCGGCCTGCACCCGACAGACTTTATGATTTTTAAGTCCGAATCCGACCCGAGCCCGATGCAGTTTGTTACCTGACAGTTATTGTTATGGACAGTGTGTAAATGACCATAAAAAGACTGCAGTTACGCACAGTCAAACACACCGCTCACACAGCAGCGCAGCACGGCACTGTACACACACTCAATTGGAGTGGTGCCTGTGTTGCGTTCTGGCATTGTCACGTAAATAACAAATTCCAGCACTTGAATAGGCCATAGCACAACACAGCAGCATGTGAAGTGGGCCAAACCTGAACTGAGTTTTTGATTTGTTATCCGACCCCTATAGCTGTAGCTATAGTTGCACTTTCAGTTTGCACTAATCTGTGAATGTAGTAGACAGATGAAAAAAGCACAGATAAATATAGATGAAAACTAATCATTTTGTTGTTTAAGTTCATGTATATGTCTAGTCATTGATTCAGTTGTCAACCAAAATTTATTTGAATTGAAGAACGTCACAACTGTCTCTGCAGACACTCTCCGACATACTTCTAGAGACTAACGTCCTGATCACACAGGAGGAGGTGCAGCATTGCCATTTTTTAAAAATTGAATGCCACAAGGTTAAAAATAAAATTGCTGCACCTTTTTATTGTTGCCAGGCAACCACCCCATCACCTCCTCACCCTAACCCTCCTGTGTAATCAATCTACACTTTCTGTATCCTGCAGTAATCAGTGTGTAGCTGCTGCCATGTTGAGGCAGAGGGTACTGTCTGTAGCTCTGGTTGAGGGTGAGAGGCTGTCAGCAGATAAACAGAGATTTGTGTGGGTACATGAGACCCTAAAAAAGAGGCTGGATCATGGGGAGTACCACCAGTTGGTCCAGGAGCTTCTCCTCCATCATGGACGTTTACAGTACTGCACTTATCAGCTGTATTCTATTGAGATGGTGCTAACTGTGCTTTGTAAAGTCGTATAGCTCTGGGTATCCAGCAACCACTACCACCAGTTTCTCCTCCATTGTTTACCACCTGTAAACTTGTTGTTGTCACCACCACAGACAGATTTCAGTAGATATCTTCGTCATCAACACACTGTGCTTGTTCAGCAGTTTAATGTTTATATCAGAGGTATTTATTCAGTTTGTTAAACTCCACCGTCTTTACGAAGTGTTCAGCTCATGTTGTTCTCACCGACTCAGCAGGGACAAGAAAACATCCTAATATCAGTATATTTATGACCTGTCTGCAGGATCATCAGAACAGGAAGAAGCTCAAACACATTTTAAATCTACTGACTGTATTTTAGATTTTTAAAATGAGACCACAGGATCCGTCTACAACCACCTCCTCATTTTATTTCCACACTGCTGCCATGGCAACAGTCAACCGAAGCACTGCCATGCTGAATTGCTGTGAAGCACCACGTGTTCACTTGTCACATTACACACATAACCTCTCTCATCAGATCCCTCATCAACAAGTAGAAGAAGGGTTAAAAATAAAACCTCAGTGGACAACCAGAGAAAATGAGAGATGGAGGAGAATAAGAGAGAGGACGAGGGTTAACCCTAACCCTAATACGAAGACGAAGATGTGGCAAGTTTCAGCCAGGGATCCTGTTTACCTCCATTTATAGAAGCAAGGTTTCACCAAACATATGTTTTCTGCTTCAGCCATTTAAAGGGTTTTACTCCAGATACATGCAGGTTCAGTGAACTATAACAGATTTAAAGGCAAAAATAATTGAACAATATGAAACTTCATGAGAGAAACAGGATGTTGTTCTAATATTGGTCTTAAAAAACTGAACTACTGAACGACAAACAGGAGATGAGAGATTTATATCAGCAGTAAATGTAAAATAATTTCCTTTGTGAGGATCAACAACAAACCCTGGGACACACTCAGAAGACTTTAACAGCCTTTAACTCACGCTGGTTTCCACAGCACAGAGGTTTTCCATGACCCACGAGCTGATGACAAGAAGACAGACAGACAGACGTGGTGCAAATAGACGCAGACACACTTCAACTACTGAGGCCCAGACAGTTATTCCATCTCTCCTGCTGCCAAAATAGGAGCTGATAAGGTTCCCCTATAGGAGCTGTAAAGTCCTGACACTTTAGCCACTTTAATCCCTGATAACCCCCGGTGCGCAGGCCTGGCCACCATACAGACACATGCACACCTCGCCCTGCTGCTAATAACACTCTCAGATGGAGTTTCAGCTCTGCTTTGACGACCTGCGAGTTGACGCCTCCATCACAGTTGAAGTTGACATCAGCGTGGCTGATGTAGCTCAGCGCCACAGCTGCAGGTGACAGATATAACCCGAGTATGAGCTGCAGTCAGGATGGCGAGCTGGGCTCCAGCTGAGATGCTCAGCGGTCTCAGTAAAAGGTGTGAATGTGAGGCTGAAGATGAGCAGCTCAGTCGAGCTGAAACTTCTCAGATGAATATAAAGGTTTAAACAGACTCACAGTGGATCGTTTCTCTGGTTCACGGGGGGTGAAGGTAGTTAGATAATCAGGGTTCACAGCCACCTGACCTCAGCCTGCCACACACATTAACAGTCATGACATCATCTCTGTGATTCTTCATGAATATTTACAACCAAACATCAAACTGGTCATTTTAACTCCCATCACTGTGACACGGCACAAGGACGATGACCACGGGATAAAGACAGGAATATTATTTAAAGTAAAAGGTAATTAAAAGTATTAAACTAAAGCCTGTAGCAATAACACACACAAGGTCAGTGGATTTAATGATTATTGGCTCTGATAAACTGAGATTAAAAGAAGTGGCCTTCAGCAGCTCCCGTCTTATTTCACTGATTAATGCTCTCAGATATACAGGAGCATGTTTAAAGTTGCACCAACACACCTGTCTGATGGGAAATATTTGTCACCATGGTTCTTATTTACAGAACTCAGATTTAATCTTTAAAATATAAAGTTATTGACACGTTATTTTTATTTTGAAGGTCAGAGGAGAATGTAGACATCATCTTGTGTCTCTGTGTGATACCTGTAAGGGTAAACTCAGATCTGATCAGACCGCACACTTTACAGTTGTCTTTTCTTTTTTTTTTTTCTCATTGTTGCCAGGCAACCACCGAAGCACCTGTCCTTATCTTAAACTCTCAGAAATTCACCACATCAAGTGATAAATATCAGTGTTGATGGCAAATTTCTCAGTGTGTCAAGTGTTTACAGAGAAGATGAGTTTCTATAAATTTTCTTTTTCAGATGTTATCACAGTGCCTACATGTCCCAAAGTGCATTGCTCCCAAGCTCCTGACACCCAAATACTCCCTAGACCTGCCCAGCACGTAGAGGTGGGACACAGTCAGCCCAACAATGGGCCACAGTTAGCCCAACAACAGACCACACTTAGCCCATCAACAGACCACAGTTAGCCCAACAACAGACCACAGTCAGCCCAACAACAGACCACAGTTAGCCCAACAACAGACCACAGTTAGCCCAACAACGGGCCACATTTAGCCCTACAACAGACCACAGTTAGCCCAACAACAGACCACAGTTAGCCCAACAACGGGCCACAGTTAGACCAACAACAGACCACAGTTAGCCCAATAACAGACCACAGTTAGACCAACAACAGACCACAGTTAGACCAACAACGGGCCACAGTTAGACCAATAACAGACCAGTTAGCCCAACAACAGACCACAGTTAGCCCAATAACAGACCAGTTAGCCCAACAACTGACCACAGTTAGACCAACAACTGACCACTGTTAGCCCAACAACTGACCACTGTTAGCCCAACAATGGTTGACTGTTTGTCAAACTCAAACTCTGTCTTTAACCTTCACATGTTGGCACGCTCTGGTTCCCAGCACAAGTCATACTGAAGATAAAATCAGGCTTCTTAAAAACAAGGTGATATTACAGTGCTTGGTTTAAGTATGTTTATAAAGCACAGATAACCACAGCACGGAAATTAATCTTAGACAAAAATAAAAACAAGGAAACTTTATGAAAGGCTGAAACGCTGTTGTGATGTGTTTCCCGAGTTCGACATAAAGAAGTGTAGAAGGTCTGCTCCACATCTTCATCAAATATCTTCATCAGACATCTTCATCAACACATATTTATATGAACCAAAATAAAGAGCCCATAAAATATAGAAGAAGAGTCTGATAAAATCTGATGTAGAGTTTTTGACCAGATGATCAGTGAACAGTGTCTGTAGTTATGAAGCTTCTTCAGTCGATGTTTCTGTGTGGGTTTAACTGGTCTCTACCAGCGCTCTGCTGTTTTACCCTCGAGGACGTTCTTCACCGTGAGTATGAAGCTGGATGATAATGCTCAGCTGTTCAGAATCTGAGTAGCGATTAAACTTTTACAGAACTGAGTGTTAAAGCCAAGACGATCGCTGCACCTCTGCAAACTGAACTGTAGTAGTTGTGTTGTGTTTTGTTTTCAACAGTGGAGCCAAACTCTGCCCTTTGTTATGTTGACACTTAAATTTAAGCACTTCTTGAGTACCAGATAAAACCTTTTCAATCAATCAATAAATCAATCAATCAATTTTATTCATAAAGCCCAATATCACAAATCACAATTTGCCTCACAGGGCTTTACAGCATACGACATCCCTCTGTCCTTATGACCCTCACAGCTGATCAGGAAAAACAGACTTTTAATTTAAGACAATAAAAGCGAGACGATTACCACCGACTGCCACAAGAGAACAAACATGGAAGAGTCCAAGCTACGTCACAAACATGTCACCCATCATGGATGAAGGTGGGGACATGAAGGTAGATTTGTTTTTTAGGTGATGTCTTTTGTTTCCACAACAAACACATGAACACAGGAAATAATGTTCCTAAAATCATCAACATGAACAGATCTGTCCAGTGAAAATCAAAAAGCTGCGACTTGATCAATCAATCAATCAATTTTATTTATAAAGCCCAATATCACAAATCACAATTTGCCTCACAGGGCTTTACAGCATACGACATCCCTCTGTCCTTATGACCCTCACAGCGGATAAGGAAAAACCTGACGTCCTTCACTCACTTAAAGACTCTGTCCTGCAGAAATGTGTCTGATTTGACTAAATTAAATTTAAGCAGAGCGAAAAATTCATGTGATAAAGACTCCCTCATTAAATCTGAGGAGCAACCAAATTTTTCGCTCTGCTTAAGTTTAATTTAGTCAAATCAGACACATTTCTGCAGGACAGAGTCTTTAACTGAGTGAAGGACGTCAGGCCTTCAGTTCTGAGCCTGCAGGTTGACACCGCTGATCTCAGGTCCATGAACTCGAGGTGAAAGCTTCACAGCGTCCTGCTTATGGAGCTGTGAGGATTCACATCAGACAGCAGGTGAGAGGCTGAAGGAACCAGTCTCATGAAAGTCTCTTCTGCTCCTCTCGAATCAAGAGCTGTTTTGTCCCGAATTTCCAGTTTGTGTTTCAAGGTCCTGCACACCCACGCACAGGTTTTATTTTTGACTGATAAAACCTTTCTGCAGGTTATTTTACAGGAAGTACAGCTTTGTTTTCTTACTCTGCCTGATAAAACCTTTTAGACCTCTCTACAGGTTATTTTAGAGGAGTGAAGCTTTGCAGCTTCGCAGCTGAGGTAAAAAAAAAACAAAAAAACTCCAGACTCATAAAAGACACAGGAAGTCAGTGAGTAAGTCGTCTGACGGTGTGCGCTCCCCCTCACAGAGCTAATCAGCCAAAATAAGTGACAACAAGTGTGATAAGCTTTGTTTATTCAGGAAATCTCCTTGACATCAAGCATGTGTTTATGTGTGAGAGCAGATTCAACAGATCTCAGCAGGACGAGTCATCACACACAGAGACTCTGATTAAAACTATCGTTTAAGTGTCAGGAGGAAAATCATCCTGAGAAGAGTTTCTAACTTTAGACTGATGATCGTCTCATTTCAGCGGTGAGGTGGAAACTTCTGGAAACTGTTGGTCATCTACAGCGGCAGGACAAACGCACAGGAGCGCTGAGTTTAACTGATGAATATCACGAGTTCATCTGATGTTCAACTAAACTTCTCAGTGTTTATGACTCTGTTCCGTGATCAGATTCTGAGGGAGAGATTTAATGTAGAGTCACTGATGTTCTTGTGAAGTAAATCTATTTTGTCTTTTTAGAGTTCAGAATAAGTTTTAAATGAATGAATGAGTGCTGATGGAGATCAGCAGCAGACAGTAACTCTGAGAGGACCTGGTGAGTTAACGGTCGAGTCAATAAGTGAACATAGCTCATTTCCTAAATGTACAACTTGTATACGCCGTAATAATATGTCGGTGAAGATTCTCATTCATCCAGGTCATGGTAACTTCAACTGGTCACTTCGTACCAGTCCTGTAGAACTGAAGAAGCTTCTTGGATGAGAGGCGAAACGTCTTCAAGAAACGTAAAGAAGTCCAGTTGCCTACAATATAGCACTTACGATTACCATGACCTGGGTGACTGAGAATCTTCACCGACAAGTTGCCATTGGGAAGAATGCCCTTCGACTGGTATGGGAATTTGAAAGAACATCTAGGAAGATGGCTGATTTCAGGAAACAACTGCGTTTCAATCTGAGATGCAGGCAACATAGGATCATCCTTAAATGGTAAATGGACCTGCATTTGTATAGCGCCTTTCTAGTCATCTGACCACTCAAAGCACTTTTTACGCTATGAGTCACATTCACCCATTCACACACACATTAACACTGGTGGCCGAGGCTACCATACTAGGTGCCTGCTACTCAGTTTTTTAACACACTCACACGCCGATGGAACAGCCATCTGGAACAATTTGGGGTTCAGTATCTTGCTCAAGGATACTTCGACATGCAGCCTGGAGGAGCCCGGGATCGAACCGCTGATCTTTCAATTGGTGGACGACCCGCTCTACCTCTGAGCCACAGCCTACACTTGGGTTCCACCATGAAAGGACACAGGGCTGACACTATCCTTCAGAGGGCTCAGAACCAGCTGCTCTATGAGAGAGTGAGACACATTCACTTCACCATTGATGCACTTAAATCCAAGACGGAACAGATACTGGAAGAACTGACAGCACTTCTACCCAGGGAAGTCCTGGAGGATGTCTCCAAGTTTGTTGAGAAGGCACAAACTTCGCAACACGCCAAAGGCAAAAAACGACAGACACAAAAATTCTTGACACTACAGTCTCGTCATAACATCTCCAATAGAACAGACGTTCTGACCTGGAGAAACAAGGATCACAACACAGCACATCTGGACATACATGAGTAGTGGGTGAAAAACTTATCAGACAGGGAGCTCACTCAACCAGAAAAGGATGTCCTGGACATGGGACTGAACTTTGCCGTAACACCAGAACAGATATCAGTGGTAGATCTTATTACTGCAACAGAGTCAGCCATCAGAAACAACAAGCTGGCAGACACAGAGGCAGAACAACTGAGATTAAAAGTATCAGCCGCTCTCACTGGAGCAAAAACACCACCCTCCAACCTCACCATCGGACAGACCGCTGTGTTATTGACTGTACCCTGGTGAGGCCATGCCATGCATCTACGGACTCCCCAAGATACACAAGGAAGGACCACCACTAAGACTCATCATCAGCAGCATCAACTCAGTTATGTACAACATCTCCAATCACCTCCCTTGGTTGGTAACACTCCACACCATTTAAGGAACTCTCAGGATTTTACCAACAAGACCAGAGATAACACTGGACTCTGACGAAACTATGGTATCATATGACGTCACTTCACTTTCCACCTGCATTCCCACCAAAGAAGCAGTTAAGACAGTGAGGAAACATCTGCTACAAGACAGCCCCCTTCCAGACAGAACCAACTTCACCCCAGACCACATTTGTGACCTGCTGGATCTTTGTTTGACCACCACCTACTGCAACTACAGCGAGGGTCTCTGAGCTAATGTGTGCTGTCTCCGTCTCTCTCAGACTCATCCTGGGTCTGTGTCTGCAGCTTGGTAAACGTGTGAAATAGGCAGAGCCGGGCCCTCCCTATAAGTGAGTTAAGCAGCTGCTTGGGGCCCCCCGGCCACTAAGGGGCCCCCAGATGGATGCACCATAAACTGAATTGACTGACTGTCACACCTCTGCACAGACCTGGCAACCCTGTTATTTACAATGAACTGCAGCCTAATTGTTCATAGGGCAGCATGTGAGGATCTACATGTTTGTTTGATCAAAAAAACTGGCAACGAAGACTATTGAGTCAACATCAATGGTCAACATATATAACGTGACCTGTAGCAGGGCAGGGCCCCACGGACCAGGGGGCAGGTGCCGTTCACTGAACAGAGCATGCGCAGTACCGTCTACGAAGATGTCGAAGCGGACACATCCCTCAGGAGCGGAGAAGAGGAAGAAAAAAAGGTGGAGGAGGCAAAGAAACATGTTCAAGGTAAAGTCAAGTAAAGCAACGTGTCACCAGGATGGGCGATTTGGTGAGTATGTGCAGTATGTGTTTCTGCAGACCAGTTTGTTGTTTGACTAATGCACTCAGTGTAGAGTTTCAAGTGATTATGGTGAAGCCTATCATTCAGCAAGGGTGGTACATCCTTTACTTTCAAGATAACTCATGGAAAACATTAAAAGCAGCATTGGTCGGGATGCACAACATATCAGTCAGTCATACTGTGGAGGTCAGAATATGAACAGTATGAAAGGATTAAAAAATTCTTTAAGCACAATTCTGTTTTTACAATAATTGTTATTGAAACAAATAAAGTAATTAATATATCACTTTTTCAGAAGAAGCAATACTCAAATATTTTGGTGGTGGTGGAACCAGAGTGGATGAAAGCACTGGGAAGTGAAAATGTTTTAAAATTACAGTTCACTGTGTTGTCTTCTTGTTCATGGATGTTAATAATTGCTTATATTTCATCCCTCTGCATGTTATGTATGTTCTATTTGAATTCTCACACAGCAACACTCCTCCTCCTGGTTCATCCACAGAGGACACATGTTCAGATGTGTAAATTAATAATGTCTTTGTTCACAACAATTTGAACTCATGTATGATTTTTAGATAAAATGATTAAGATACTGATATAAAGTAAGAGACTACAAGAAATTCTTAATGATAAATGTTAGTTTTTTTTCCTACCAGGCCCATCATCATCATCATCATCATCATCCCACACTGAAGCTGACTCATCTTCAGCCCCTGGGGCTGGTTCCACTGATACATTTGGTAAGTTTCATGTTTGCTGCCAAATTGTGGAACAAAAGTTACTAAAGCTTTTGCAACTGATTTTACTCCTCAGATCGAGTTGTAACTGCTGATCAAAGCCACCCAACATCTGTTCTTGAGTGAGTGAGTGAGTGAGTGAGTGAGTGAGTGTAGCAGTAAACTATGGCCCATCATGTTAATAGAGGTAAAAATGTAATGCATAAGGTTTATGATTGCATACGGTATCTGGTTTTGTGTCTATTTATGGCAAAGTAGGGCCCCTGGAGCTTATCCTGCTTAGGGCCCCCAGATGTCCAGGGCTGGCCCTGGAAATAGTTGTTATCTTATCTTATCCTCCTGACAAACACACTTTAACACTTTACACACATTGTGCTTTTGGTTTATATTGCTGCTGTTTTTTATATTTATATAATATTAGTTTGCATCACTTTAGTGTTTTTTTTTATTTTCTGTGTGTTATTTTTTTTAATGTTCTCTGCAACACTGTGACATTGTCGTGACATCTTTTAACAGGCTGAGACTTCAGATTCATCGACTGGGTTCTCTGCATCATCTCTTTGTTCTATTTGTCATTTTGTGTATATTAAATTATACAAGAGTAAATCTATCACACTTGTGATATGTAAAACCAAACCAATGGGATACAAGATGGTATTGTCAGCATAAATATGTCCATGTGAGAGAGGAGCTGAAAACACAGAATATTCATGCAAAGGGTCCTCATGCGCTTCCTTTACGACCCCTCTGTCATCTCTGAGGGTCTGACTTAAAACCAAAGACAGTTATAAAAAGGTTATAAGCAAGTATTGAAAGCAATTTACCAAACATAATGTTTGTATCATAGAAAGGCAGCCTCTTATCAAAATCCATAATGATGTCATCCACAACAGCAGGTCAAGCTGTGACCCTGCGACCTGACGTCAAACTGTGAGTCAAATATAAAACTGTCCTGTTGATTTTAAATTCATATTCTCTCATTGCTCTGAGTCTCCCGTCCCTGCAGCAAAGACAAATGTTCAGCAGCACCACGACTGCTGCAGAGGAATAAATTCAATTCTGTTTTTGTTTTTTAAGTTTGCTGCTTTTTGCTGAATGTATTCTGCAGGCTGACATCCAGACTCTACTCTCCCTCCTGAGGGTGTGTGCAGGTGGATTTGTGTAGAAGGGCTGGAGCCTACAGAACTGCAGTCAGTGGACTGAAAACACTGTGAACGCTGTCAAACATATCACTGCCATTTGAGCTTTTTTCCACACAAACTGGTTCACAGTGCCCACAGCAAGATGGGAGTCATTTTTCTTTTGGCTCTGACAAAACCACACAACCATTAACTAATCCAGCCCCTCTGCAAAGCTTCCTGAAGAGTGTTGTTTTTCCCTTGTTTGTCTTTGGATTATAGTCGAGGTGTTTTTCTATATTCAAGCTGCAGGATGTGTTTATGTAAATTTCCTCAGTCTTATTGACCTACTTTACAATGTGGGGCAGCCGGAGAGAAGAGTGTGAGATCTATTGTGAGACAGAGATGGTCCGTATTGTGGTGAACGTCTGGTGTTGGGTTCAGAAATCTTTATCTACACAAAGACAGTGAAATGTCTCCTGATCAGGTGTGAAAGACCTCCGACCTGTTATAAAGGAATCAGGACTGTGTCTATGTTTTCTTTTAGCTTCAGAGATAGATATTCTGGGCTTAACTAGAGTCTCTATATACAGACTCTACATTCAGTGAATGTAGAGTCTGTAGGCAAACCCCAGAGATCTTGCCTCCAGAAGAAGAGCGGAAGAGCCCTGGTTTCCGGTGCTAAGCTGTTTGTAGTCCGCGTGATATTGACCAATCACATTTGAGCCGGTTGCAGTTGTTGCCAGGTTAAACGCTCCGTGCAGTGAACTAACGAGGTGGAACATAATTGGCGTCACTGCAAACTCTGAATCCATCACAATGGTTCAGCATATTTACTTATATATAAACGGAAGTCGGAAACGGAAATTCGCCTCCTCAAACCGGAATGCCAAAAAATCGAGGAACTGCCCCCAGAGGCTGTATCGCCGTCTGCTGGAAGTCAGATGCCGAATACAGCCGATGGGTTCTGAGAATGAACTACTCCTAACCTATCTGACAGTGTCAGCTCATCTCTGACCCGTAAAGCACTTAGAATCACACAGGACCCTGACCATCCACTCCACCAATACTTCATTACCCTCCCCTCTGGCCGTACATACAGGCTACCTCTGTGCAAAAAAAGCCAAGTTCAATAAGAGTTCCATTCCTGCAGCTCTGCATGCCCTAAATGTATGAATAACATCTGTCTGACAATGTTCCAGCCTGTGGTGTGTTTGTATGTCTATGTAACTGTTAACGTCATGTAACCCCCGTTTTTCTGTTAATGTTTTGCACTGACTGTAAAAAAAAGAATTTCCTTGCAAAAGACTAAATAAACTAAACTAAACTAAACTAATATAGAAATATTTTTGAATTCTTACACTGTGAACACCAACATACCCTTCAGCTCAGCATTAAAGCAACATTTTAGGAAATGCACTCATTCAGTTTTTTGTTGAGGTGACAAGATTAAAACCACTCTGATATCTGAACTAATCACGACCTGATGAAACACATTGATCCGATGATAAAGTTGTTTTAAATACTAAAACTGTTGCTGCAGTTTTATTTCTTTAGACTTTTTCTTTTCTCTGTGCACCCTGGACATCAGAGAGGTGTCACCTGAAATCCATCCTCTGCTTCACTGATCACAGCTGATTACTTTTGTTTAACTGTAAGACCAGACACAGAAGGAAACAACGAGCCTGGATCTAAAGTTAAACACATCCGACCACCAGCTCGTCTAAAGCTCAGTGATTAACAGGTTATATCCTGTTTATACGCCTCTGACACAACCACCAATACTTCAGTGGATTCAGTTTAGAAAACCAATATCCAGGCTGAGACTTGATCTGTGCAGCGGTGATGCTGCTTTAACTTCTGAAAACAGATTTCTGCACATCAGCGCAGATGAATCATTTTTAATATGACAGTATAAATTACAGCTGCACCCTGAAGGCTAAAGATTTAAATACTCAAATTCTGAAAGTCGAGGAGTCGCGTATTTTTGTTTGTCTGATTGTTTGTCAGTCAGTGTGTTTTGGTCCGCAGATTTAGCTGCAGACACAGACCCAGGGTGAGTCTGAGTGAGACCAAGACAGCTACAGACACAGACCCAGGGTGAGTCTGAGTGAGACAGAGACAGCACACATTAGCTCAGAGGGCTAACCTGATTCGTTTACTATATTATGTGAACGCTGCTGTCACCCTGAACGCTCCACTGAGCGCGGTTCAAACTCTTCGTGGAGGGAAAAAAAAAAGGAACAAATAATTAAAAATTTATTTCGAACAGCCAAATCTGATTCAGCGGACATAACTTTAAGTCGTGTTCAGCCCTATCATAAACTTAATCAATGTTTGACGAAATTCCCTTTCAGCCAATGCAGTCCTCACAGACCGTGTTTAGCTGCCACTCAAACATGATTGGTCGATACACGAGGCAATGTGACTCAGATCAGTAACTTCCTGCAGTCTTTAAATCACCATGAGATGTTTATCTCTGCTGTCTGCAGTCTTTATGCTAAGCAATGCTAAGCTAACATAATAATGAAACAAATCGATCTTCTCATCAAACTTTCATAAAGTTAAAAAACAGATGAAACTAAAAGTTCAAACTCTGATGGAAGAGACAGATTTTACAGACTCCTGCAGCAGCGTCACTGAGCAGCGATGGCGTGCTCTTCACACATCCAACAGTTTCACTTCTTTATTTAAGAGGCAGTGAAATCAAACGCCCACATCTTTACTAAAAACAGCTCTGAACCTCAAACCTGCCAGAAACTCTCAGTACACAAGAATAACCTGATAAACTGAGAAGAATATGTACATGATGACTGTGAGGATGTCTCCAAAGTCAAACAGAAGGTCAGACAACAAGAAACGACACTAAAACAAATCATCAGTCAGATTTGTCTCATTGCTCAGCATCACCTCATCACTTTAAAGAAAGAGATAATAAAAGCAGCTCACAGCCTGACTGATGAACATACAGTAAGTTTTCAGGCAGTTTGAGTGTTGACATGTTTCAGCTGCAGAAAAATCATGTGTGTGTTTTCGTTTTTATGTGACAGAAGAAACAAAATTGATCACTCACTGTTCCTGCAGGATAAAGTCCATGTTCTCTGGAGAAATCTGTCCCGTCACAGGATGGCGAAACGTGGTGGTCTTCTGGTTATGACTGCAGTGACAGAGGGTGGAGACACACAGGAGACAGAATTAGCCACCTCGCTGCTCTGTAAATACTATCGCCGTGTTCACAGCGACATGAGACGATCAATCCCCACAGGCTCTGTTCAGACTCTCCACCCTGATGTCCCTGACGTTCCCAGCCCTGTGCAGAATGTGAGGAGAGGCTGCAGGACCCCCCCCCCGACCAACCACACCCAAACTGCCCTGTGTGACCAAAGTGACACGCTCAGCACAAAAGACTGCACAGTTCAGGCGGGGGCCTCCATCAGTTATTCTACGCCTCAACCAGAGTGTGAAAGCCTCCAACAGGGTAAACAACATGGGTGTGTGTGTGTATGTGTGTGTGCGTGTTAGGTGAACAGGAGCTTGAACCCTCACATCAGACAGCTGACAGTGATGCTGATGTTTTTACTGAAGTTTGAACAGACCTGATCTGAGGTCAGTAAACAGTCAGTAGATTCCTGTTCCTGATTCGAGGTTACACACAGTGGCCGTCATCACCACCCCCACCAAAACTGTGACGAAAGCTGCTGCACAGCTGATTATCAGTCACCAACACTTAAACAGACCTTGTGTGTGTAAAGGTTCAGAAACCTTCTCTCATCTCCAACAATAATGAGTAGAAACAGCACCTTCAACGCCGCACAAACTCCTGCCTGATGTCACAGTGGATCAAACGCTATGGGATGACGAGGTTTCCCTGGAGACACAACAGCAGCAGCTCCATGACAGGGACTTACAACATCATTATTAGATCACAGCATGACGACTACACACAACATGTCACATGAAACATGTCACATCTCAACACGCTGCCGTCTCCTCAGCTCACACTGATGTCAGTTAGTGTTCCTGCCGTCAGCTCAGCCACCTCCCCCACAACCAGTACTCACAAGGAGGGCAGACCTCCACCCAGGCCAAATACTCAGTCACATGGTGTTCAAAAAACTAAAACGTGATTCATGGATCTGCTCTGGTGCCTTCCTCGACCTCTGATACACCCTCCCACCAAGTTTCATGAACATCACACCAGTAGATTTTCTGTAATCCTGTTGGATCCCAGTTATTTTGTCTCCAGTTCAGGAGTTTGTGAATTTTTCCCCAGATTTGGATTTTGTGTTTAAGTTTGTGACAGTGAAGCCCAGAAGGAGCAGACCTGGGTGTAATCAGCTGACACACCAGTCAATCAAACACCTTTAACCATCTTTAGTCAGTATGCCCTTTCTGGAATCTCAACATTTAAAACTGAGACAGTCAGGGCATTGGTAGGGTAGTGGATAGTGCTGGCGCCCCATGTACAGAGGCGATGCCTCGCTGCAGCGGTCGCAGGTTCGACTCCGGCTTGTGACCATTTCTGAATTGTCACCCCCCTGCTCTCTCTCTCACCCCCTTTCACTCTGTCCTATACAATAAAGGCAAAAAAGCCCAAAAAATAATCTTTAAAAAAAATAAAACTTAGACAGTCATGATCAGTTACTGCACTCGTGTCTCAACCTGCAGCTGAACTGCTGAAGCTCTGCCTGAAGACTCCGACCGGACAAACAGCTGAGACGTCTGTTAGAAAACACAGTTTAAACCAACACATTCACACACGTGGTTTAAATTAAATCCAGTTTGTGCTGCAGGGTCGGAGGAGTTTGGTCTTCTCTCCTCCTGCTGGCTGCGTAACGTCGACACTCTCAGCTGCTGCAGGCCATATGGTGATTCGTCAGGTACCAATAAAAAAAACAAACAAACATCCACAGCACAGAGTTTAATTTAAGGCCTGATGAATCACCTACGGTGGCCCACAGGGGACTCCACTCACATTTACACATGAATGTTTGACAGGCGGCCATAGAAAATCGCGACAGAGTAAAACGCAGAAAAGGTTTCGAGGATCACAGAGAACCTTTGGTCTGAATCCACGAGGAAGGAGAGCGGCCCAGGACTGGAGCAGGTGTTCCTCATGCTGCCAGAGAGTGTGTGTGTTACAGGACAAAAACACACAACGCTGCAGATAGTAACATCCCTCAGGACGATACGCTCACTGTTTCTACATAACACGATGAATTAATGATCGTCTGAACAGGATGGAAATCTAATCGATCAGTTGTAGGAAAACAGATCGTCCTGACAGAGCCGTGGGTTACGACTGAGACTTTCACAGTCCGACAGCCAGCGATAAACTCAGTGCTGTTTGACTGATAACAGACACCTGGGTCGATCCAGGTGATGTCACGTTACATTAAGATTAAAGACGTGGAGGAAATCCTTACGACCTGTTAAAGGTGAAAACACACAGTTCATACTGTGACCTTTTTTAACCAAACTTTTTTCTTCTTTCTTCAGAAACTGATAAGCTGATGTCAAATTAATTGTATTTATAAGAAAACAGCAGAATATAAATAAAAAGAAATCTCTCCACCCACATTATTTGGCTGTGCCGATACATTTCTAAAAGGCATGAATATGTATGAAGGACGTCTTAATGGATCACACTAAAACATCTGAATTACTCCGACAGGAAAATGTTACATAAGGACTTCAATTACATTAGTAGGAAATGATGCAAACAGGATTAATACACCATCAACATCATTATTATATGAATGGTTTATTATGTTAATGTGAATTTATTCACTAGAAACAGATGCTTCTTAAACTGCTCCACAAAACAGAGAAAAGCCAAACGTCTGAGTGTGAAGAAAAAACATCTTATTACATCATATTAAACACAACGTTGTGACGTCAGACAATAAATCAACACATGATACACAACAGTTAATACTCATGTTAATCATAACATGACGATAGAAAAATAAAACCATCTTTCATTCACACATACGTGTCAGAACCAACAGCTGCATGCAGAATTCATAAAGAGCTTATGAAATAAATGCAACATGTTAAACCCGTCAACTCTGATCGCTCTGCTGGACGATGACATGGTGACGAGGTATTTATGAGCGCTAAGGACACCTTAAATCTTCTCTGTGAACCGAGCAGTAAATTTAGAGATCGATCAGACACGTTAACACAAAGACCTGGTCATCTATCAGCTGATGTGTGAAGCTCTGCTGCTGAATGGGAAACTGATAAATTCACGTCTGTCGGCGTCCTGAGAGGCTGTTTATGATGCAGCGAGGTTCAGAGATATAATAGACGTGATGGTGTCGGTGCAGAGGAGCTGAGGAAACGATGACCTGAGCTGAGAGATAAAATACTGAGAGCAGAGCTAAAAGCTTTAAACAGCAGCCCTTTAACACAGATAATAAAAGACATGTTCATAATGTTCCTCACAGCTCTGGATTCTCTTATTCTCACAGACAGAGACCAAACAAAGTCTGACACATTCATGGTTAACGACAGATGATCAGATTCTTCCTCAAGCAGCCAACATTAGCTCCACCCTCTTGTCCAAATATGGTCACTTCTGGCTCCAAAAATCCAAGATGGTGACAGCCAAAATGCGAGTCCACAACACTTACATAAATACATGAAATGAGCGACATGTGACAAAGTGGTTTGAGCCCAAACAGAATTATCAGCATTTTAGAGTCTTTAGTTCATTGTTTTGGTTTCAGAGCAGCTGCAGCAGGAGGCTGATTTATCTCTGTCCGACCCTCCGTGTGTCTCACAGCGACTATAACCACTGTGCCAGACCATAATATCTCAAACACTTAGCTGGCTGTGAGTCCACCTCCTAGTGACCCAATAAAACCATAAATTCAACAAATTATTATTACTAAAAAACATGGAAAGCAGTGATGTCCATCCATCCATCTTCTAACCGCTTCACCCTCGTGAGGGTCGTTGGGGGGTGGAGCCTTTCCCAGCTGACACTGGGTGAAAGGCAGGGTTCACCCTGGACAGGTCACCAGACTATCACAGGGCTGACACATAGAGACAGACAACCATTCACACTCACATTCACACCTATGGACAATTTAGAGTCACCACACCGGGGATCGAACCGGGAGCCCTCTTGCTGGGAGGCGACAGTGCTAACCACCACACCACCGTGCCACCCAAGCAGTGATGTAACGGATCAAATATATATGATCACTTATTAACAAGCTGCCACACGTCATCAAACTAAAATTGTGACTTAATGTGATGAAGATAATGTTCGATCTATTTGATGAATTACTCGTCAGGTTCATTAAACTTGTTGCTGTTTGTGTTATTACAGACAGAAACATGGCGCTCCACAGCCGACAGGGGGAGGGGCTTGTTTCACAGGGCGGAGCCTAAAGTTTAATCAACAGAACTTATTTATAAATCAGGTTTCATCAAACACATGAAGACAAATGATTATCTGATAACTCATGACTGATATTTCCTTTAATGAATAAACTGTAAAACTCACATTGACTTGTTTATCAAAGAGTTTTTGGTTTTTGTTTGTTTTCACGTGTCTTGTTTTGTGTTTTGTTTGTGGCAGCACCTTCACATGGTGAGATCTCTGATACGAGGTGGAGATTAAGTGCGTATTAACTGTACGCCAACAGAAACTATCTGCACCTGCTCCTGTACATCAGAGGAGAATATGGTGGTCTTGTTTGCCATGTATTATATCTCACATTATTCTGCTGTGGCTCAGAGGTAAGTGCACCTGAAACACAGCATCAGCTAAAAGCAGAGTGCAGCTATAAAAATATTCTGTTGTCCCATAAACTTAAATCTCCGAGGACAATAGAGGCACTTCACTTTGTGAGTTCGCTCTCCAGCCCTGAGAGACTTACATAACGAGCTGAACTCCCACTGATTAAATTAGCCTTCCTGATGCTGACACTGTGTACACAGCCTCCCATGAAAAGTGAGGTGTTCACCTGCAGGGTGGTGCTGATGACTCCGGAATATTGATTGGTTGAGTCAGAGCAGTCAAAGCATGTGTGGAACTGCAGACGTACTGTTGGACATTTTTCAATTTGAGACCTGATACAGTGTTTGGTGTCAAAAGGAACATCGAAACAAGCTTGATGCTTTTTGGACACATTGAGACAAAGGGACACCTGTCCACCTGTTACAGACGGGGGTGGACGGATGAGACAAAGGGACACCTGTCCACCTGTTACAGACGGGGTGGATGGATGAGATAAAGGGACACCTGTCCACCTGTTACAGACGGGGTGGATGGGTGATGCTTTGGGCTTTTACGTGACCGTATGAGTCACTAACATGAAATCAATCTCAGTCACTGTGTAATACAGGAACAGACTTTAACACAACGCGAGTACCAAAAACAGCTGCTGAGGCTGAAAGATGTGACCCTGAACACAACATGTTACCTACATGTGATCTACATACAAGCTTAACATGACTTCCTCTTCATACTGACTGAGTTTATGCAAAGAGCATCAGATCTGTCAGTTTGAACCTGCGTCTGCATCGACTGTTAGTACATATTAATCATTCCCTCCAACAGTCTGCAGCACATCATCCAACAAAGTCCCCAAACATGTTGAGTCCTTCTTCTCTGTAGTTTGAGTTCTCAAACCTGAAGCCACATTTTTAGGACAAATACAGCTCCATGTGGATCAGCAGGCGGGTCCTCAGATCAGACCGACATGAGTCTGATGGCACCGATCAGCTGCGCTCATGGTGCGCTCGTTTTGTACTCGGAGGTCGGAAGTAGGGTTGGGATCCGGATCCGTTTCTTTTTTGGAACCGGGTCCAAAGTTCCGGTTCTGGAACCGATTCCATCACTTTTGGAGTAACGGTTTCTGCAAACAGTTCCTAGATTGTAAAAAAACAAACAAAAAACGTCATGTGCATTTCCATTAGAGTGCGGCACGGGCCGCATATTTCTGTCTGAACCCGACCGAGCCCAACATTATTTAATGACTAAAGCACTGAGTTTGTGTCTCACAGTTGTCATGGTTACAAGCTATTTAACAGGCCGGGCATGCACCGTGGGTGCTCAGCGGAGAGGGAGACCTCCGTGTTTGAGACGGGAGCGGGTGGCGGGAGGTCCGACGCTTCCAGCGAGGGGAGAGGGAGAAATATAACAAAATAAGATAAAATAGGAAAAACCTGTCTCCCTCTTTAATTTTAATTTCAGCGTTTATTCAAGGCGGAGGCGGGCGGTGGGAGGTCCGAGACTGAGACTGAGAGCGGTAGAAACAAACAGCCAATGTGTGTGTGTGTGTGTGTGTTCTGTTCAGGTGTTGTCACGTAAATAACAGTGCCCAAGCATGAATGCATATAAGTATTTTTTTATTACATTGCTGTGGTTAATTTGAGATAACAGTGTTACTGTAGAAATCAGAGAATCACTTTTTGTTGCTATATATTCTAAGGGAGATGATACAAGCTCTAAATCTGAAATACACACCATTTTCATCTAATTGTACTGTGCAACAGTTAGAATAAAGGTTTTGTATTTGTATGACTGCATTTGTGTTTATTATATACTTGTTTAAGTATAGCAAGTATAATGAATATAATCAGAAATACTTTAAATGTAGGAAAAATGTAGGAATCAGTAAGGAATCGGAATCGTTAAAATCCTAACAAGTCCCAACCCTAGTCGGAAGTCAGAAGTGGGAATAACATCAACTCAAAGTTGACAACAGTTTTTGCATTCTAGTTGACAACGGTGGATAAGTCGGAAAAAAACATGGTCATTACCGTTCTACTGTTGGGCTAGCCGTTCAGTTGATAATAACGCTCTATGTGGCATTTTGCACATACAGACAGCATAGCAACATGCCCATGGATAAAAATTTAACAGTACTATGGGAATGACTGAGCTAATGTAAAACAAATAAGACAGAACTGCTATAAACAGTACTTTATCAGAGTGTTTACTCACTATGTATGTGACCGGCAGCCATCATGAATTCGTAAGTCGTGGCTGATGCGGTTGCTTTGAGTTTCTGAGTTGGAAATCCAACCTCAGGGTGCGTTCGAGTTTAAACTTCCGACTGGGAACTGGGAATTTCCAACCTCTGAGTACAAAACGAACGCAGCATCAGACACACTTCATATCGTACATAGATTTTCTCTGGCACCTGTTTCAGCTCTGATCGCAGCAGGATTTTCTCTGGCACCTGTTTCAGCTCTGATCGCAGCAGGGACTGTACCTTTCTACTGAAACATTCAGATTCAGATTCATCTCAGTTTCTGTCCACTGAAAGTCAAAAAGAATTTTTACTTTGTTATTAACACACAGCTTGTTGTTGTAAAAACCATCCTGACAGTGAATCTAGACAAACAGTTCAGATAAAAAGGCTTTATGACATCTCTTCCTTTTCATACCAGCATCATGTCTCAGACTTTAATTTGGGGTTTCGTGACAACAGATCTAAAGGAAGACACAACTGGTTCTTTTCAGGCCTGTAATTCTGAACTACAGAACCAAAACAAGCTGTTCAACTGAAATGAATCATGAAAAGATGCAAAGACCACAGCTCAGTGAATCTGTCATTTGTTGGTCTTCTATTGATCTGCGTTCATCAGACTGACTCCTGCAGCTGAGGAAGACTTTGTTTCTTCCTCTGAGGCTTCTGTGACATGAAGGAATTGAAGTAACCCTTCCTCCGCTGTCAGCTGCTGAGCTCTGCCCCGCTGACTCTGCTGACCCCGTCAATATCCACGGCATTTATGAAGGACGGCTGGTAAACCTCAGGGGTTACGTCAACACCATGACAGCCCTCACAAAACACATCCCGCCTCTCATGCAAACACACATGATCTCTGTCCCTGGTGTTCAGCACACACGCTGCACCTGCTGCGTCACATGACCTGCGTGTCACTGAGTCTCTCCAGGAACTCCAGTTGCTTCATGCCAGTTTGTCCTTGAGCCAAGTTACTGGAAAACAAGTTGTGCTGTTGAAATGATTCATCGACCGACCAACACATTTTTTCATCAGAGAGTTTCTGTAACGGACTCATCTGAACGACAAATGATCAACAGATAACTGATCAATAACCAAACTAAATCTAATTAGAGTTCAACTTCCTGTTAGTCCTCCAGCCAGAAACAGTCAGCTCATCTTAACGTCTCATGAGTGTGAAACTGTGCCAATATTTTTATGTTCAGACATCAAAATGTCAGTGAGGTCATACTGAGCCCTGATTGGCTGTCACTGATCGGTAAACGGCCTGTTGATAACCTGACTGGCTGTCACTGATGGGTCCAACGGCCTGTTGATAACCTGATTTTCTGTCACTTATCTGTAAAACTGCTGGGCGATAAAACAACAACCAGAATTATCTGAATTATTATAATATATTATCATATAGTATATAAACTTCCATGTTAGAGAAATACATAAGGGGGGGATGTTCAGAGGGACGTTCAGGGGGACGTTCAGAGGAACACTCAGGGGGACGTTCAAGGGGATGTTCAGAGGGACGTTCAGGGGGACGTTCAGAGGGACGTTCAGGGGGATGTTCAGAGGGACGTTAAGGGGAACGTTCAAGGGGATGTTCAGAGGGACACTCAGGGGGACGTTCAGGGGGACGTTCAAGGGGATGTTCAGGGGAACGTTCAGAGGGACGTTCAAGGGGATGTTCAGAGGACACTCGGGGACGTTCAAGGGGATGTTCAGGGGAACGTTTGGAGGGACGTTCAGGGGGACGTTCAGAGGGATGTTCAGGGGGACGAACACAGGTACGTTCAGGGGGACGTTCAAAGGGACATTCAGGGGCACGTTCAGGGGGACATTCAGGGGGACAAACAAAGGGACGTTCAGGGGGACGTTCAAAGGGACATTCAGGGGGACATTCAAAGGGACGTTCAGGGGGACA
>NC_065525.1:46206794-46223234 GCF_006386435.1 Epinephelus moara | reverse complement strand
GGAGCGTCCATTAGCAGTGATGGAGCGTTTGTTAGAGGTAACGGAGCGTTTGTTGGCAGTGATGCAGCGTCCATTAGCAGTGATGGAGCGTCCATTAGCAGTGAGGGAGCGTTTGTTAGCAGTGATGGAGCGTCCATTAGCAGTGATGGAGCGTCCATTAGCAGTGATGGAGCGTTTGTTAGCAGTGACAGAGCGTCCATTAGCAGTGATGGAGCGTTTGTTAGCAGTGAAGGAGCGTTTGTTAGCAGTGACAGAGCGTCCATTTGCAGTAAGTGTTTGTTAGCAGTGACGGAGCGTCCATTAGCAGTGATGAAGCGTTCGTTTAGCAGTGAGGGAGCGTTTGTTAGCAGTGACAGAGCGTCCATTAGCAGTGAAGGAGCGTTTGTTAGCAGTGACGGAGTATTTGTTAGCAGTGACAGAGCGTCCATTAGCAGTGAGGGAGCGTTTGTTAGCAGTGACAGAGCGTCCATTAGCAGTGACGGAGCGTTCGTTAGCAGTGATGGAGCATTTGTTAGCAGTGACAGAGCGTCCATTAGCAGTGAGGGAGCGTCCATTAGCAGTGAGGGAGCGTTCGTTTAGCAGTGATGGAGCGTTTGTTGACAGTGATGGAGCGTTTGTTAGAGGTAACGGAGCATTTGTTGTCAGTGATGGAGCGTTTGTTAGCAGTGACGGAGCGTTTGTTGGCAGTGATGGAGCGTTTGTTAGAGGTAATGGAGCGTTTGTTAGCAGTGACGGAATGTTTGTTAGCAGTGATGGAGTGTTTGTTAGCAGTGATGGTGCGTTTGTTAGCAGTGAGGGAGCGTTTGTTAGCAGTGATGGAGTGTTTGTTAGCAGTGACGGTGCGTTTGTTAGCAGTGACAGAGCGTTTGTTGGCAGTGACGAAGCGTTTGTTAGCAGTGACGGAGCGTTTGTTGGAAGTGATGGAGCGTTTGTTGGCAGTGATGGAGCGTCCATTAGCAGTGAGGGAGCGTCCATTAGCAGTGATGGAGCGTTTGTTAGAGGTAACGGAGCGTTTGTTGGCAGTGATGCAGCGTCCATTAGCAGTGATGGAGCGTCCATTAGCAGTGAGGGAGCGTTTGTTAGCAGTGATGGAGCGTCCATTAGCAGTGATGGAGCGTCCATTAGCAGTGATGGAGCGTTTGTTAGCAGTGATGGAGCGTCCATTAGCAGTGATGGAGCGTCCATTAGCAGTGATGGAGCGTTTGTTAGCAGTGATGGAGCGTCCATTAGCAGTGATGGAGCGTCCATTAGCAGTGATGGAGCGTTTGTTAGCAGTGATGGAGCGTCCATTAGCAGTGATGGAGCGTCCATTAGCAGTGATGGAGCGTTTGTTAGCAGTGATGGAGCGTCCATTAGCAGTGATGGAGCGTCCATTAGCAGTGATGGAGCGTTTGTTAGCAGTGATGGAGCGTCCATTAGCAGTGATGGAGCGTCCATTAGCAGTGATGGAGCGTTTGTTAGCAGTGATGGAGCGTCCATTAGCAGTGATGGAGCGTCCATTAGCAGTGATGGAGCGTTTGTTAGCAGTGATGGAGCGTCCATTAGCAGTGATGGAGCGTCCATTAGCAGTGATGGAGCGTTTGTTAGCAGTGATGGAGCGTCCATTAGCAGTGATGGAGCGTCCATTAGCAGTGATGGAGCGTTTGTTAGCAGTGAGGGAGCGTCCATTAGCAGTGATGGAGCGTCCATTAGCAGTGATGGAGCGTTTGTTAGCAGTGATGGAGCGTCCATTAGCAGTGATGGAGCGTCCATTAGCAGTGATGGAGCGTTTGTTAGCAGTGAGGGAGCGTCCATTAGCAGTGATGGAGCGTCCATTAGCAGTGATGGAGCGTTTGTTAGCAGTGATGGAGCGTCCATTAGCAGTGATGGAGCGTCCATTAGCAGTGATGGAGCGTTTGTTAGCAGTGAGGGAGCGTCCATTAGCAGTGATGGAGCGTCCATTAGCAGTGATGGAGCGTTTGTTAGCAGTGATGGAGCGTCCATTAGCAGTGATGGAGCGTCCATTAGCAGTGAGGGAGCGTCCATTAGCAGTGATGGAGCGTCCATTAGCAGTGATGGAGCGTCCATTAGCAGTGAGGGAGCGTCCATTAGCAGTGATGGAGCGTCCATTAGCAGTGATGGAGCGTCCATTAGCAGTGAGGGAGCGTCCATTAGCAGTGATGGAGCGTCCATTAGCAATGACGGAGCGTCCATTAGCAGTGATGGAGCGTTTGTTAGAGGTAACGGAGCGTCCATTAGCAGTGATGGAGCGTTTGTTAGCAGTGAGGGAGCGTCCATTAGCAGTGATGGAGCCTCCATTAGCAGTGATGGAGCGTCCGTTAGCAGTGAGGGAGCGTTTGTTAGAGGTTAACGGAGCGTCCATTAGCAGTGATGGAGCGTTTGTTAGAGGTAACGGAGCATCCATTAGCAGTGATGGAGCGTTTGTTAGCAGTGAGGGAGCGTTTGTTAGCAGTGAGGGAGCGTCCATTAGTAGTGATGGAGCGTCCATTAGCAGTGATGGAGCGTCCATTAGCAGTGAGGGAGCGTCCATTAGCAGTGACGGAGCGTCCATTAGCAGTGATGGAGCGTTTGTTAGAGGTAACGGAGCATCCATTAGCAGTGATGGAGCGTTTGTTAGCAGTGAGGGAGCGTTTGTTAGCAGTGAGGGAGCGTCCATTAGTAGTGATGGAGCGTCCATTAGCAGTGATGGAGCGTCCATTAGCAGTGAGGGAGCGTCCATTAGCAGTGAGGGAGCTTCCATTAGCAGTGATGGAGCGTTTGTTAGAGGTAACGGAGCGTTTGTTAGCAGTGAGGGAGCGTTTGTTCGTTTGTGACGTGATGATGCAATGACGTGGTGTGATGACGTGATGATGCAATGACATGATGGTGTGATGACGTGATGATGCAATGACATGATGGTGTGATGACGTGATGATGCAATGACATGATGGTGTGATGACGTGATGATGCAATGACATGATGGTGTGATGACGTGATGATGCAATGACATGATGGTGTGATGACGTGATGATGCAATGACATGATGGTGTGATGACGTGATGATGCAATGACATGATGGTGTGATGACGTGATGATGCAATGACATGATGGTGTGATGACGTGATGATGCAATGACATGATGGTGTGATGACGTGATGATGCAATGACGTGGTGTGACGACGTGATGATGCAATGACGTGATGGTGTGATGACGTGATGATGCAATGACGTGATGGTGTGATGACGTGATGATGCAATGACATGATGGTGTGATAATGTGATGATGCAATGACGTGATGATGCAATGACGTGATGGTGTGATGATGCAATGACGTGATGGTGTGATGATGCAATNTGATGACGTGATGATGCAATGACATGATGGTGTGATGATGTGATGACGTGATGGTGTGATGATGCAATGACGTGATGGTGTGATGATGCAATGACGTGATGGTGTGATGACGTAATGACATGATGGTGTGATGACGTAATGACGTGATGGTGTGGTGACGTAATGACGTGATGGTGTGATGACGTAATGACGTGATGGTGTGATGACGTATTGACGTGATGGTGTGATGACGTGATGATGCAATGACGTGATGGTGTGATAATGTGATGATGCAATGACGTGATGATGCAATGACGTGATGGTGTGATGATGCAATGACGTGATGGTGTGATGACGTAATGGTGTGATGACGTAATGACATGATGGTGTGATGACGTGATGTGAGACTCAGGATGACTGACACTCTGGTTCTGTGCTCAGTGAGTAACGCAGACTGTCCGAGCTGACGTTAACGATTCACTGCAGTTCAAACACACAACGTTGACATTTCTGTCATAAACTGATCAATGTGCCACAGTCACCATGAAACCACGCCCCCTCTGACTGATGTCTCTGTGTCTCTTAAATCTGACAGACAGCGGTCTGTGTGTCATTGTTGTAACAGATGTGTGTCTTCAGTGATTTGGAGGGGAGTGGGCGGAGCCTCAGTCAAAGGCCACGTCTATTTAAAGACTCTTTCATTTGAAATGGGTTTGAAGTGCAGTGGGGGGGACACAGCAAGGTCATCGCCATTCAGAGCACACCGGACACGTTTAACAGTGTGTGTGTGTGTGTGTGTGTGTGTGTGTGTATGTGTTCATGGTATGAGGCACGGAGGGACAGACAGATGCATGTACAGGAAGTGTGTGTGTGAGTGTTTCAGAAAATGTCAGGCGGCTGTGTGTCTGTGTGTTTGTGTGTCACAGTAAATTAAATGTTACTGTGCGTTAAAAAGCTTCTTTCAAATGAACTCATAGTAAAAGTACGTCTGAACAACATTAGCTATGTTTCCATCCAAAAGTGATTGGAATCATTGGGAAATGCCCATGAAAAGAAACACGAATTCTGTGTGTTTCCATTAAATGTACGGACTTTGGTGAAAACTACGAACTTGTGCGAGTTTTCCGCAGAACTGGAAACAAAACAAGTCTCGCATTCTTCTTCTTCTACATTTTCTGGCGGTTGGCAACCAGCTTGTAAATGCATTACCGCCTTCCCGACCTGGAGTGTGGATATCACCATGGAGAGAGGTGCGCTACATCAGACTTAATTCGAACATAACTGTTTCCACCTCCCATTTTGCGAATCAACATTTTTTCGGATCAACCAAAACCCGGCTAAAGCGAGCGTATTTTAGTTTGTGCGAATCAGGGGATTTTAATTCGAATTTTGGCGTTTCCATCATAATTTTCCAATGCGATACTTCTAGATGCGCATCTAAACAAGCTGATGGAAACATGGCCAATGACACGAGACGACACGAGACCAGAAGGTAGGAGGTTCAACAAACTCTGAATCTAACCCTGAACTCTGACTTGACTTAACCTGAGCTGGGAAACTCTGAGAATCTGGTTCCAGAACAGCTGATTTGAATTAGTTTAATCAACTCTGAGTAGGTACACCTTGAGTTAAGCACGTGCACAACCACAATAAAAAGCCATCATCAATGGAGCCCCGATACCTCGAGTCACCATGGCAACTGGAGAGAAAAAGCGATCAACTCATTTTACACCTGTGGACATGGAGGTGCTCATGAATGCCTACAGCGAATATGAGCATATATTTCATAACCACAGTAACAGCACTAAAGCTGCCAAGGAGAGAGAGGCAGCATGGGAGAAAACTGCTGCCTGAGTCAACGCGTACGTTTGAATGCACTAGTTCATTAATTTACATTTAACCACGCTTAATTAAAATTGTAGCTTACAGGGTTAGGGTTTTGAATAAAATCTGATTTTCATGTAGGTTCAATCTCACAGGGGAACACACTTGGAAGCAGCTTAACATGAAATATAAAAACATCATTCAAACAGGTAAGGCTATGTCATTATGTACTGTAGGTCACTAGTAATTTAAACCCCCCCAAAATACCGTTTCAACTTGTGTGTCCTCTTGCCTAATATCCTGCTGAGTAACATTTGAGTTCTACTCAGCCAACAGAAAGAAGGCAGAGGCCACAAAACATCACCAATATCATATAAAAAGCTACCGTTCACAAAAAACATTTGCTCTGATGAGAGCGCACGTCTGTTGTGTGTCAGATTTGATATGTGTGGCCGGTAAATGATTGAGTCTAATGAAAAATAGTACGGTTCAAGCATATATTCACTGGGGAAAGACAGCACATCTAAACGGGGTCTGAAGATCCCCTCCCAGCGTAAAGCATTGTGAATTAATTCTGCCTACATATGAACAACCCATGTGTGTCTGCCAGCTTGCTTCAGGCTCAGGGTTAGGTTAGGTTCACAGAGTCAGTTGCCAGAGTTTGACTTACCTCTCTGTCTGGAACTGAAAACCCAGAGTTTCCCTTATTTCAGGGTTAACATACTCACTAAACCCGCTTTCTGGAATACCTCCCTGTTCACATCTAGCAGCAGACAAGTCACAACAAACCAATTAAAATTACAACAAGAAGCCGAACAACCCATCTCGTCTTGTCTCGACTTATCTCGTCTTTTCTCCTCCCGTCAGATCGAGCAGACACTGCAGAGGAGCTGCTCTCTGACAAAACTCAAATAAACGAGCTGTTTGTAAAGACTGTAATTTAGAAACTGTTGGAGAGAGCTGCAACCAGCACGCACGCACACACACACACACACACACACACACACACACACGTTTAAAGGTTTGGATCAAACTCCCGTCACTGAGTTGTTGCAGCTGCTGCAGGGGGGGAGCTCCTGCAGGACAAAAGGATGTTAAAGCATGATCAGTGTTGATTTTTGGTGGCGTGCAGAGCGTAGAGCGAGCGTGCATCGTGCTGCAGGTTGTTGTGTTTTATTCATTATTCATTCATTAACAAATGAGTTGTTCTGCTTTGTGACACAGACACGTCTCCTGAACTCTTTACATCTGATTTTTTCTCTCCTAAATATACTTTATGTTTATAAAAGCTTAATGTAACCTTTATTTAACCTTTGTTTAACCTTTGTTTAACCTTAATTTAACCAGGAAGTCACACTGAGATTAAAAACTACGACTGAGACTGAGCCAAGACAGACCATAACAACACCAGATCACAGCAGGTCTGTTAAATAACGGCAGAAATATTTAATCTAGAGTTTGTTTGTTAAACGACGCAGCTGCAGGGAGCGGCGATCACTTCCTGTATTCTGAGTTTAAAATCATTTACAGAGATCAGAGTTTGAACTTGGTCTGTGGATCGGTCAGGGACCTGTGGTGAAACAGGCTTCACTTTGTCTGAATCTGAAAAACTTGTGCACAGTGGACGACGATGGTTTTGGTTCTGCAGCAGAAAGATTCAGGGACTTTTTCACAGGCATCTGCAGGGAGGGTTCATTTGTTTTATTCACTGGATGTTAGTTTAGGGAGTGATTTGATGTGCGGCTGAGTTTTCTATGAGCAGAGTATTTTAAATGTCAGTGTCACGTCACGTTCAGGTAACTTTGGGAAGTTAAAATCATGACGGTGATTAATATTTGATTGACTGTGCAGCCGTAGATTTACATAACAACATTTAGTCTCCACCTCTCAGCTGATCTCCTGCAGCGCAGCAGGCTCCACACGTAAAAATCTGGATACACAAATATTACTGTAGATTAGAAACAGATCAATAGTTTCACAATGATCAGAAATAAAACTCAAAATTTATTAAAAAAAAAAACAAAAAAACATTTTTGGTTAAGTTAAAAGCTGATCTGATTTCAGACGAGCAGCGTCCAACCTGAGGACCAAACAGAACAGTCAAATTAACACGTGACTGTGTGAGAAGCTCGTCGTTCAGCTGCTGCCGCGCCGGCCGCTTGTTATTTACATGACGTCACCAAATCAGAATATTTTCACTGTGACCTGTGGACTGTCTCACGTGTCCTTTATTTGGTGTTTCTGTGTCAAACTGAAGTGCTCGCTGTCCTGACTGAGACACAGCAGGTTATTAACACGCTAAGATCATACAGCACTTTGTGTCCATCGATGGAGACGGATCAGTCCAGCTGCTGTAACACGAGAGTCCATGTCCACCTAGTTCTGCCACCGCACAAATAAAACAGGAAGTATCCTCGGCATAAAGAAAACAGACTGTTATTTATTTTTGTTTACCTGTGTCCACTTGCTGTAGCTTCACTACTTTTATTCTTCCCTCCGTGTGTGTGAATGTGAATGTGGGCGAACGCTGCATGAAATGCACGCTCTTCCTGTCTGTGGGAGGAGGGAGCGCCAGCATGCTCGCTCAGTCCTAAAACTGGCCAGGAGGCAGAGAGATGAACACAATCTAACCACCACACACACACACACACACACACACACACACACACACACACACACACTCAGCCGCTGTGCTGAATTCCTTGCACGCCGCCGCTGACAGTAAATTCCACCCTGGCCCAGTGAGCGTGAGGCAGTGACACATTTGGTTCAGCTCCATGTTGCTGCCACCGTCTCCTGTTCAGGTTTCACAGCCATCCAGCGGCACCCCCACCCCACAGCACCCCCTCCCAGCAGCACCACCACCCCACAGCACCCCCTCCCAGCAACACCACCACCCACACACCCAGCAAACATCACAAACGCTACACTGCTCCCTCCCACTCAGGCTCAGTGCTGCCCTGCTGCTTGATTTAATGACGGAGAAGAAGAGTCTGCAGAGGTTTGGTCAGGTTCGGAGGTGAAAGCAGACACATCTGCGGCTGAATGTTTCACTGAGCCCGCCGGCACCAGAACCACCGTATAATGAGGAGGATCATGAATCAGCTGTGTGTCAGGACGATAACAGAGACAACGCTGGTCTGACATCACTGACGGCGAAACGTTCACAAACTGTGACGAGCTGTCAGAGTTCAGATGGAGGGTCGAGTTCATGTGGTCTTCCTCCTGTCTGTATACGACAGGACAAAGAGGACGACATACAGCAGTTTCCTCTAACAGGAAGTGGAGGTAAAGCAGCACAGCTACAGCCTGGCGTATGACCTCCACGCCCCAGGAGCTGATTCACGAAGCATCACTTTGCTCATTACATCATAGCCCCCCCACACCTCCAACCTGGGGCCAGTAATAACTGAGGCAGACACACCAGTATCACTGATATCAGTGACATCACTGCCGCCGCTGCCCACACAGACACACAGACAGTCCGCACACGGACACCAATGAAACTGTGATAAACTACTGATCAACAGAATGTTTAAAGCTTCAGTGCTTTAGATTTAAATCTGATCAGAGTGTTGGATTGAATAAGCTGAAAATCAGAATGGCTGTGTTCTTGTTACCTCAGAATGAGACGCTTATATCTACACAGGGAGCAGGTCCTCGTCTACAGAGATCACCATGTTGCACCGCCATGTTTCTACAGTAGCCCAAACACCAAACACTGACTCGAGATATAGACATTCATGTTTTCACACTGGACACCGACCAAGCACCGAACAGATCAAATCTGAGTCACAAACATGACGTTTAAAGTTTAACCCTTACAGACGGTTTTAAAATCCATCCATTCACCCAGTAAGGACTCATTGAGTCCTTGTGATGGTTGAAGTCATAACTTTTTAATGGTTTTATCTTTTAAGATTATTATTTTTTTGTTATGTTATTTAACTTCTGTCCCACCATGATTGTTATAATTCAAACAATAAAACTAGCTAATTAACCCTTTACAGGCCGGTTTCTGTCATGTACCACTCATTTTTATACAAAAAACACCCCAAAAATGAAATATTCTCTAGTTTTTTAGGGATTTTTTTTAAATGATCACAACTGTCTGAGCTCAGGCAATGTTTATGGGGAATATCAGTTTTTATGCATTTTTACTTTTTTTGTAGTGTTAGATTGAAAACAAAAATAGCTCTCACCCAGTTAAGGACTCATTGCGTCCTCATGATGGCTGAAGGTATAACTTTTTAATGGTTATATATTTTAAGATTTTTCTTTTTTGGTTATGTTATTTAACTTCTCTCCCACCATGACTGTTATAATTCAAACAATAAAATTAGTTAATTAACCCTTTACAGGCCGGTTTCTGTCATGTACCACTCATTTTTATACAAAAAACACCCCAAAAATGAAATATTCTCTAGTTTTTTAGGGATTTTTTTTAAATGATCACAACTGTCTGAGCTCAGGCAATGTTTATGGGGAATATCAGTTTTTATGCATTTTTACTTTTTTTGTAGTGTTAGATTGAAAACAAAAATAGCTCTCACCCAGTTAAGGACTCATTGCGTCCTCATGATGGCTGAAGGTATAACTTTTTAATGGTTATATATTTTAAGATTTTTCTTTTTTGGTTATGTTATTTAACTTCTCTCCCACCATGACTGTTATAATTCAAACAATAAAATTAGTTAATTAACCCTTTACAGGCCGGTTTCTGTCATGTACCACTCATTTTTATACAAAAAACAGCCCAAAAATGAAATATTCTCTAGTTTTTTAGGGATTTTTTTAAAAGATCACAACTGTCTGAGCTCAGGCAATGTTTATGGGGAATATCAGTTTTTATGCATTTTTACTTTTTTTGTAGTGTTAGATTGAAAACAAAAATAGCTCTCACCCAGTTAAGGACTCATTGCGTCCTCATGATGGCTGAAGGTATAACTTTTTAATGGTTTTATATTTTAAGATTTTTCTTTTTTGGTTATGTTATTTAACTTCTCTCCCACCATAACTGTTAAATTCAAAAAATAAAATTAGTTAATTAACCCTTTACAGGCCGGTTTCTGTGATGTATCACTCATTTTTATACAAAAAAACACCCCAAAAGTGAAATAATTTCAGTTTACAAGAGGCTGGAGGAATATTTTTTTAATACTTAGATCTGCCTGAGGTCTGTCAATTTTCATGCAGAATATTAGTTCATATGCATTGTTACTTTTTGTACAGTGTAAGATTAAAGTAAAAGACTCATTGAGTCCCCTATTCAATTCCATGTAATTTTTTTGAGAACAATGGGTGAACCCTTGGCTGAAAGAGTTACTGAAAAAGTTACTCTTCAACGCTCTCACTGGAGGGCTGGCAGTAGAATACCCTGACGCCATGCTCCTTACAGGCGGTGCGTTTGCATTTGAAGCAGACAGTGTCCACTTTTCCTCTCTTTGTGCCCGTGCACAGAACACACAAGCGCCGACCAGGACACCTCCTCTTTGGCTGGCTGGATCAGCCGTTAGCTGGTGGCAGGTTGCTGCCGTTCCTCTGGCTGGCCGTGTTGGAGGCTGCTATAATATGGGGTCAGATCAGTCTCATAATGAATGAACTCACGCAGGGTTTTTCACAAATGCACATGCTCTGGTTCGCAGATGTATTTCGGACTCACTAATGCACACGATCTGTTTATCATTGCACACGCTCTGGTTCGCAGATGTATTTCGGACTCACTAATGCACACGATCTGTTTATCATTGCACACGCTCTGGTTCACAAATATAATGTTTATACAAAATCAAATTTATGATTCTGATTGACAGATTCATCAGTTAATCAGGTGTGCTCGCTTTCAGCCAATTGTTTTGCTCCTTACATTTTCTCCACACTTTCATTCAAACATGTTACTTGGCTAAGCAGAACGCTTCAACTCATTATAATTCAATAACATTGCATGATTTACAACGAGGGGATAATAAGATAAATGTGTTACTTAGAGGTTGAGATTGATCCATGTCTCTTCCAGCGTTTCAGTCTAGCGCGTCTTGGTTGAACACTGCAGTAGCTCAGTAGCTCTGCGATTGGTTTAAAAGTGTGGAGAAAATGTAAGGAGCCATACGATTGTATAAAAATGAGTAGTACATGACAGAAACCGGCCTGTAAAGGGTTAATTAACTAATTTTATTTTTTGAATTATAGCAGTCATGGTGGGAGAGAAGTTAAATAACATAACCAAAAAAGAAAAATCTTAAAATATAAAACTATTAAAAAGTTATACCTTCAGCCATCATGAGGACGCAATGAGTCCTTAACTGGGTGAGAGCTATTTTTGTTTTCAATCTAACACTACAAAAAAAGTAAAAATGCATAAAAACTGATATTCCCCATAAACATTGCCTGAGGTCAGACAGTTGTGATCATTTAAAAAAATCCCTAAAAAACTAGAGAATATTTCATTTTTGGGGTGTTTTTTGTATAAAAATGAGTGGTACATGACAGAAACCGGCCTGTAAAGGGTTAATTAACTAATTTTATTGTTTGAATTATAACAGTCATGGTGGGACAGAAGTTAAATAACATAACAAAAAAATAATAATCTTAAAAGATAAAACCATTAAAAAGTTATGACTTCAACCATCACAAGGACTCAATGAGTCCTTACTGGGTGAGAGCTATAAATTTAATTACACATTGAAAAAAAAACTTAGCTTTTTTTTTTTTTTTTTTTTTTTTTCAACATGAACAGATAAAGGCAAAACTTCCCCAAAGCATTTTGCTAAAGCATGATTGCAGCCAAAATGCTGCTCAATAGAGGAACGGGCGAGGACTCATTGAGTCCTTGCAGGGTGTAAGGGTTAAATGGTCACATGTACATCAGTCATATTCAGACGGTGACACGGTGCTTGTATCTGCAGCTCTGATGAAACTCTGATGTGTTAAAGAAAGAAAAAGATTACAGGACACACGGAGACGAGGTCTGAAGCTGAAGAGCTGAACGTTCACACGAAATATTAAAACATTCATCTTCACAATGAGTTCAGTTCAGGGAAGTGATTCAACTGTTCCAAGGATAAAGTGTAACATGATCTAACAGCTGTAACGAGAGATCAATACACAATATCAACTGCTTCAGTTTTTAATAAAGTCAAAATGAGATCATCTGTAAACGTTTATTAGATCAGAGTTCAGGACGTCTTTATAAATAAAGCTTTGAAAACTAAGGATGACTTCACACTGGAGGACGTTAAACTGCAGCAGAGCTGTCGTACAGAGAGACGCCTCTGAGCTCAAGGTCACAGTGACCTTCACTTTTGACCTTTGAACACCAAATTCTATTCAGTTCATTACTGTTGACTCCAAGTGAACGTTTGTTTTCCCTCGAGGCGTTCTTGAGATATCACGTGCATAAGAATGGGATGGACGGACAGGTGCATGGACAGACAGGTGCATGGACGGATGGATGGATGGATGGACAGACATGTGGATGGATGGACAGACAGGTGCATGGACGGACAGGTGGATGGACAGACAGGTGCATGGACGGACAGGTGGATGGACAGACAGGTGGATGGAGGGACAGGTGCATGGACAGACAGGTGGATGGACAGACAGGTGGATGGATGGACAGACAGGTGCATGGACAGACAGGTGGATGGACAGACAGGTGCATGGACAGACAGGTGGATGGACGGACAGGTGGATGGACAGACAGGTGCATGGATGGACAGGTGCATGGATGGACAGGTAGATGGATGGACAGACAGGTGGATGGACAGACAGGTGCATGGACAGACAGGTGGATGGACGGACAGGTGGATGGACAGACAGGTGCATGGACGGACAGGTGCATGGACGGACAGGTGGATGGACGGACAGGTGCATGGGCAGACAGGTGGATGGACAGACAGGTGGATGGATGGACAGACAGGTGCATGGACGGACAGGTGGATGGACAGACAGGTGCATGGGCAGACAGGTGGATGGACAGACAGGTGGATGGATGGACAGACAGGTGCATGGACAGACAGGTGGATGGACAGACAGGTGCATGGACAGACAGGTGGATGGACGGACAGGTGCATGGACGGACAGGTGCATGGACGGACAGGTGGATGGATGGACAGACAGGTGGATGGACGGCCAGGTGGATGGATGGACGAACAGGTGGATGAACAAACAGGTGGATGGACAGACAGGTGGATGGACGGACAGGTGGATGGATGGACGAACAGGTGGATGAACAAACAGGTGAATGGACAGACAGGTGGATGGATGGACAGACAGGTGGATGGATGGACAGACAGGTGCATGGATGGACAGGTGCATGGACGGACAGGTGCATGGACGGATGGATGGATGGACAGACAGGTGGATGGATGGACAGACAGGTACATGGACGGACAGGTGGATGGACAGACAGGTGGATGGACAGCTGGATGGACATACAGGTGGATGGATGGACAGACAGGTGGATGGACATACAGGTGGATGGACAGACAGGTGGATGGATGGACGGACAGGTGGATGGACATACAGGTGGATGGATGGACAGGTGGATGGATGGACAGACAGGTGGATGGACATACAGGTGGACGGACAGGTGGATGGACATACAGGTGGATGGATGGACAGACAGGTGGATGGACAAGTGGATGGACAGACAGGTGGATGGACAAACAGGTGGATGGATGGACAAACAGGTGGATGGACGGACAGGTGGATGGACAGACAGGTGGATGGACGGACAAGTGGATGGACAGACAGGGGATGGATGGACATACACGTGGGTGGACAGACAGGTGGATGGACAAACAGGTGGACGAACAGGTGGATGGACATACACGTGGATGGACAGACAGGTGGATGGACATACAGGTGGATGGATGGACAAACAGGTGGATGGACAGACAGGTGGATGGACAGACAGGTGATGGATGGACAGACAGGTGGATGGACAGACAGGTGGACAAACAGGTGGATGGACAAACAGGTGGATGGACAGGTGGATTTCTGTCAGCGGAGTCATTTTTTTCCGAACAGCTGATTGGCCAGTGGGTGGTGCTTTTTATAGGATCAGATTCAACCCTGAACTTACCCTGCTCCGGAGCAGGATAGCCGTTCAGAGTAAGTTACCATGGTGATCTACCCCGATAAGAACTGAACCGGCTTCGTGAGACCCGAAAACCCAGGGTTAACCCTGAAGTTACCTCGCTAAGACATTAATCCTGCTTCGTGATACAGGCCCCTGCTCTCACCTCCGTGTTGTCTCACAACACAAACACTTCACCAGCGCTGACGGTGTCTCTGTGAGACGGCCGATAAAGAGGTAAAACATTCACATTGCTGTAGCGCCAACACATCATACAGTGACATCACATGGTGACATCACACAGTGACATATTGAGTTCTGGTGCTGTGTGATGCAGTTGCATGTCATTACACTGACATTAGTCATGTGACTGACTGCTCGTTAGAAACAGTAAATGATTCTGCAGGTGGACGAAGAGTCGTCAAAAAACCATGTCAGCAGAGTTTGAAATAAAACTTAATAACGTCAGTGTGAATATTCTGATCAAAATAAACTTCCCTCGAGCGTCCCCAAAATGAACGTGTAAAATGATCAGTATTCATTATCAATAACCTCTCAGCCTTCGATGGCTGAACAAGCAGGAACAAGCAGTGCTCATTACTTTCAAAGAAAAAAGAAAAAAACTGTTTAATTTTCACGTCACGGCTGCTGCAGCAAAGAATATCTGTAAAATTCTAAATATCAAGGCTGCGTTTTTCCATCCAGTTTATTGACTGCGGCTCTCAAAGCTTCAGAACCACCGTCTCTCAGAGATTCAAATTAATTTCAACATATCTGCAAGACATCAGTTTCTGTCACCTTCAGTTTGTTTAAACCAGTTTCCTCCTGCTGAATCTCATTTTACAAACTCTGGATTTAATCATCGGAGTTTTCAAGGTGAACAGACGTGTTTTCTGACGTCCTTTGAATGACAGAGGTAAAGATGGACGCAGTGTTACATGGTGCTGCTGCTGAATTAAATGTCTGGATACTGTTGGGACAGATTACCATGAACTGTGACAGGAAGTCACGCTCACCTTCAGGATGAGTCGTAATAACCTCTGTGACTCAAGCAGCTTCATCATCAGGGTGAAATCTGTTTGTTTGTGTAAAACTAACATTGTCCAGCTCTCAGCTGTACTTCCTGTTCACAGCTCATTAACTAATGTCTCCACACTGACGGAGACGATGCAGATGGGAAACAGATAACTGTCATGTTGTTAGCATTGTAGGTATGTTAGCATTTAGCTCAAAGCACTGTGACACTGTGCGACACCGAGCTGCCTGCACAGCTGCACATTCTTCTCGTATTCTTGCTAATCACCTGTTGAACTAAAGTTATTTCTCAGTTTTTAAGTTTCTAGTTTTTTTTAAACCGTGTGCATGACTAAAGACTGCACTACGTCTGAGTCCATTTGTATAGGGAAGCAATCGCTGCCACAAAACCAGTGACAGACTCATGTGTGATTAAACTTTAACTAAAGACAGACATCAGCTGATAATCGGAGCCTGATTTTACTTGAGCTCTGACAGTCCCATTAAAAACTCAGACGATGTGCTGGCTGAATGAGCTGAACATTAAAACAACAGTAAAACACACTGGATGTTATTTGGACTTTGGTGACGTCAGATGTCACTACAGCTGCTGCTGCAGCCGAAGGTGAAAGATGTGACACATCAACATCAGGAGACGATGACGGACTAGTCTGGGTTTTTCTGAGCTGTGTTCACAAGTTGTTTTATTTGTTATAGATCTTTACAACCATTCACCAATACAACAAAGCAGACATGTCTCACTGCACACATGATCCAAATCTTTATCTGAACCTCAGTGTTGCTCAGAGGTTGATATTTCCCGTCGTGACAGAGATTGGAAACGTTAACATGCAGATATCAGAGGGAACGCTGGCCTGAACAACAGGATGATGGCGAGTTTAAAACCACAGTCTGCATGTGGTGAGTCAGACATTTAAAATGTGTCTTCAGTACAGAGCTGGATAAACATCAGCAGGGTGACATCTACACTCTGTGTTACTACATATTGTTACATCACAGTCACAAAGGGTTAATTCTCCCACGCTGCCTGAATAAAGCCTTTCTTATTATCCAGCCCACACGCAGCAGCGTTTCCTGATCGCTCCACACAAGTCACATCACAGCTGGTTCGACACTTGTCCACATTGAAATGAGCGGTGATGTTTTGCCCCCCCGCCCCCCCCCCCCCCCCCCCCCCCCCCCCCCCCCC
>NC_065525.1:46190631-46206714 GCF_006386435.1 Epinephelus moara | reverse complement strand
CCCCCCCCCCCCCCCCCCCCAGCGCCTGACTGCCTCTAATTATAGCCCCTCTTCAGCAGGCCGGGAGCAGAGTGCCTATTAAATGTCTTATTGCAGAGATAATGAAAATATTTTTGCATTTGCATAAACAGGAACGGCAGTGGAATGGAGCCCTGTGATTCACACGAGCATGTGGAGCAGTGAATAATGCTCGGGCTCATTACGGCAGCGACTGCACTGACTAAAAATTAGCCCTCACGCCATTTGTGCCTTCGCAGCAAATAAGATTCATTGTGAGCACATTGCAAAGCTGCTCGAGAGTGGGAGGATTTTAGGAAGCTATTTAGGGGCCACAGGATGTCGCAAAGGACGCTGTATGAACTGTATGGATTTAGAATCAGAAATAAAGTCAAACATTCCTCAGTTTCTCAGAGTTCTGTAGACAATACAGTCATCGGTGACACGAGGAAAGAGAGGACTGTGACGAGAGAGTTCTACATGAGAGCAACAGAATCAGCATAGTAACAAGACATCCCATCATTCCTGGGCGCCGTGGCCGCGGGTCACCGTGATGAGGTACGGTGGAAGAAAACTGTGTCACTGCTGGAAGCTGCAGACATTCTGCCTACAGTGTGAAGGGTTAATAATATAATGTCAAACTTTATTGATCCTCGTTTGTTTGAACACTTACAGAAGGGGGCGCTCACACTGACGTCTAATGATGGGAGGGCTCCCCAGCAGGGGGCGCTCACACTGACGTCTCAATCACCCACAACTGGAGAATCAAGTCCCACTTGTTTCCTCCCTCACTACATGTGTCCCTCTGTCCCTGTGTCCTGTCTCTCTGTCCATGTGTCCTGTCCCTTTGTCCATGTGTCCCTCTGTCCATGTTTTTGCTCCAGAGGCAGAAAACCTACAACTAACAGAACACACCGCACAGCACCGGACTAAAAACGCTCCCACTGAGACTGGCGGCTGACTGGCGTGGCGCTGGGCAGCTACTCACACACTCGGACTCCACGGCGTCCTTCGGCTCCTCTCGGCCCGCTATGGCCTCCACCGGGTCCGGCTCCCTCCCGCGGCTTTTGGTGGCCGGGGAGCCCGACCTCCCGCTGTCTGGGCCCGAGCCAGACTCGTCGTCCTCCTCGCTGTCCTGCGCTGAGGCCTACTGCTGCTTGGGGCCTAGCCATCTTGGGGCTTGGGGCCTAGCCATCCAGCTCAGAGGCCCAACATGTGGATACCTCCCCTGCTGCTCTACCTGGCTGGCTGCCTGGCACTGGGGATTCCTGGAGCTAGCATCTCTTCCGAGGTGGCCCGGCGGAGTGCGCCTACGCTTGGCCTGTGGCCTGTTCCGGGCTTTGTGACCTCTCGGGAGTCGGCGGGGGATCCTGTCATGGCGGCTCCGCTGCTGGTGGGGGGCTTCCTTCCCTGGTCGTCTCTCCCTCTGGATGCACCGCGGGGGTTGCGCTGCCTGTGGCCTGTGAAGTGGGGGGCTGTCTCCCTATGCGACGTGCACCGGCGACGGCAGGCTGACCAGCTCGGCGAGGAGAAGTTGGCTTGTGTTTCTCTTACTCCTGTTGTCAGGTAATGTTCAACCGAACCCGGACCCAGACTTGATACAGCTCCAAACACCAGAGGAATTTAAAACTAAAAACGGATTACGCCTTTTTCACCTTAATGTACGCAGCATGGTCAAACACAATAAAATGGATCTTATTAGAATATGGGCTGACTCGACTGACTCTGATATCATCGTTCTTACATGATTAATATAGAAGGATATAATGTTTTTAGAACAGACCGTGCGGGAAAAGGAGGAGGGGTCGCAGTTTATGTAAAAAACAATTTAAATAGCACTTGCATCCTGTCCATAACAAAACCAAAGTGCTTTGAACTCCCTGTGATTAAATTATCTCTTCCAAACGGTTCTGATATCACTGTGGTCGGATGTTATCGGCCGCCCGCAGCCCCAAGCAAAGCCACGTCTCTACTCTCTGACCTTCTCCACACCTGGACTAAGTCTGAGATGGTTTTACTCGGAGACCTGAACTGGAACTGGCTGTCGGACTTGTCAAATTCTTTTAAAGACACTTGTGACTCTCTTTGTTCGGAGCAGATAGTTCATTCACCAACCCGGTTAAATCAAAAAGACCTGAATAAATCCACCCTGATAGATGTTATTTTAACGAATGCACCCCACAAATTCTCTGCAGTTGGAACTCTCTGTAACGATGTCAGTGATCATTGTGCAGTTGTCTGTGTTAGAAACTGTAAAGTCCCTAAGGGTAAAACACGTTTTATTTATAAAAAGCAGTTCAAACACTTCGATGAGCAAGCTTTTTTACATGATGTGTTTAATAGTGATCTGTACATTGTCTGACAAATGACAGATGTTGTTTTAGCATGGGATTATTTCAAATCCGCCTTCCTGGCTTTATGTGACAAGCACGCTCCTTTTAGAAAATATAGGATAAGTGGTAAAGATAACCCTTGGTTTAATGATTCTATCTCCACCCTTATCCGGCAAAGAAATGCCGCTTGGGCAAAAGCAAAGAAATCGAATATTCCCTTAGATTGGACCCTTTATAGAACATTATAGAAATAAATGCACTAAATTAATCAAAAATGCTAAACATGATTATTATCTTAACACAATAAGTGAAAACTTGAATAATCCTGCTAAGTTTTGGAAACTAGTTAAATCATACTCTGGTTCTATCACATCAAATAGTCTTCCTGACTTCCAACAGGTGAATCAAACCGAAATCAAGGGTAAAATAGACATTGCAAACAGCTTTAATAATCATTTTATTTCTGCTGGCTCAATTTTTGACTCTAGTAAAGCTGGGGGGTATGGAGGAGGGTTTGACCCTGTTCCTTGTGACCCTGATCAACAGTTCACCTTTGCCCCCATTTTGGCCTCTCAAGTTAAGAAAGCACTCATGAGCCTAGATGTAAAAAAATCTTCAGGTCCAGACAAGATAGAGTTGTTTTTCTTTAAAACTGCTGCAGGTGTTATTGCAGAGCCTATTGCCTCCATTTTTAATCTCAGTCTCTACTCCAATGAAATACCCAGCTCATGGAAATCGGCTTTGGTCCTCCCTTTGTTAAAGGGCGGAGATCCTTCTGACCTAAATAATTACCGCCCTATTTCCAGACTGTCGGTCATGGCCAAAGTTTTTGAATCGCTTATAAATGAGCAACTGAAGACGTTTTTAACCGTTAGAAATATTCTCAATGAGTCTCAGTCCGGTTTTAGATCAGGCCATAGTACTACAACAGCAGCCATGCTAGTCACAGATGATATTATCAGATGTCTAGACAGTAAGAAACACTGTGCAGCATTGTTTGTTGATCTGTCCAAAGCAATTGACTCTGTAGATCATGAACTACTACTGCAGAGACTTCGTTGCGTAGGCCTTAGTGAAAGGGCTCTGAACTGGTTTAAAAACTATCTATCTGAAAGAACTCAGTGTGTCTCAGTAGAAAACTACACCTCAGCCCTTCTTAATGTAAACAAAGGTGTCCCTCAAGGTTCTATTTTGGCACCTATCTTATTTTCAATTTTTATTAATGATTTAGGTAATGGAATAAGTCCAGCACATTTTCACTTATATGCAGATGACACAATTATTTACACAATGGCACCTTCTTTAAACCAAGCCTTAGAGTTCCTGCAGGATGCCTTTCAAACACTACAGCACTCCCTGCTGAAGTTAAAATTGGTTCTAAATTCAAAGAAGACCAAATTTATGACCTTCACTCGTTCTCGTTCCAATGCAGTTGTTCCTACGATCTCGACATTGGACGGTACATGTCTTGAACGAGTTACTTCTTATAAATATTTAGGTATATGGCTTGATGACAAGATGTCTTTTAATGTACATACTGACAAATTGCTGAAGAAGCTTAGGCCGAAACTGGGTTTTTTCTTTCGTTTAAAAAAATGTTTCCCTTTCGAAGCCAGAAAGAAACTTGTGCAAAGCTTGTTGTTATCTGTTTTGGATTATGGAGATGTGATATATATGCATGCAGCATTTTCCCTGCTTAAAAAGCTGGACTCTGTTTATCATGCAGCAATCCATTTTGTAACGAGTGCAGGCTCACGCACACACCACTGCACCTTATATGAATCGTTAGGATGGCCCTCCCTATACCAAAGGAGAAAAGCACACATGTTGACTTTTACTTTTAAAACATTAGTTGGTAAATTACCATCTTATATCTCTTATATCTCTGTCTTTTTATACGAACACCTACAGCACTAGACGAGCAAATGGGATGCTTTTAAATGTTCCCCGGATGCAGTCCGATCTTGCTAAAACCTCATTTTCTTTCTATGCCCCCTCATTATGGAATGAGTTGCAAGATAAAATTAACCTACAGTCCCTCCCTACTGTAAATGTGTTTAAAGGTATTTTAAAATNGCAAGATAAAATTAACCTACAGTCCCTCCCTACTGTAAATGTGTTTAAAGGTATTTTAAAATCAGCCCTTCAGGAAACATGCAGTTGTTTTAATTAATGTTCACTTAAGATTGCCCTTTACTGTTGATTTTTTATATTTCATGTTTTTATCGTATATGTATGTTTTATTGTTTTATGTATGGAACTTATGTGTGTTGTTCTATTGTTTTATGTATGGAATTTATGTGTGCTGTCCTGGCCAAGACTCCCTGGAAGAAGAGATCTTGTATCTCAATGGGACATTTTCTGGATAAATAAAGGCTAAATAAAATAAAAAATGTGTCCTGTCCCTCTGTCCCTGTGTCCTGTCCCTCTGTCCATGTGTCCTGTCCTTCTGTCCCTCTGTCCTGTTTACTGTCCATGTGTCCTGTCTCTCTGTCCCTCTGTCCATGTGTCCCTCTGTCCCTGTGTCCTGTCCTTCTGTCTGTGTCCTGTCCTTCTGTCCCTCTGTCCATGTGTTCTGTCCTTCTGTCCCTCTGTCCCTGTGTCCTGTTTACTGTCCATGTGTCCTGTCCCTCTGTCCTGTTTACTGTCCATGTGTCCTGTCCCTCTGTCCATGTGTCCTCTGTCCATGTGTCCTGTCCTTCTGTCCCTCTGTCCATGTGTCCTGTCCCTCTGTCCATGGTCCTGTCCTCTGTCCAGGTCAAAGGTCACATAAATAACTAAATTCAAAGTGTTGCTGGGGTCGTCATTTTGAAACAGCCACACTGATTCCATCTTGTCTGTCTCGTCCAGGACGCTCTAAAAAAAGAGATTTTTAATCTGGACATTTTTCTGTTTAAATAAAGATTAAATAAAATACATGAATAAAATCTTTTGTGAGTCACAGTTTCTGCTCTTCTGTCAGCTGATCATATTTTCATTGATTGCAGGAAAATCACCCTTCATGCCGTCACATGTCCTGTTTCCATCACAAACTGGATCGTGACACTGCTGCTGTCTTTGTCCTTTGTGGTCTGAACACACTTCATTTCTTACATCATTTCCTTTTGTCACGCCTCCATCCTGCTTTTATAAAACAACATTTTTTTTACTGTATTTTGGACAAACTGCTGCCGTTTACTTCATCTTTATTTTTCTGGTGCTGTCCCAGCTCTGTCCCCTCGCAGCAGCTCACGTCCCTCCTCAGCTCTCACCACGACAGACGGCGGGTTATAAAGCAGCCCTTACACTTAATTGCGGCTCCACGGAGCAGCAGGTTCGGGATTCTTCAGCCCTGATGAGCCGTTCTGTCTGATTGTGGTTTTATGTCTGAGGGATGGAGGTGTAATAGAGATGTCCATCACAACCAATCAGAGACAGCAGACAGAGTGGCGTCCAGCTCTGTTGCTACCCCCACCCCCCCAGCCCTCAAGAGACGGCTTCGGACATTTTGTTGCCATGGCAACTTAGAGATGAGGCCATCTTTGGCTTTAAATAGGCCCCCACTCTTGTCTTTTGCAATAAATATTGCCAAAGAGCAGAGAGATTTTCTGGTGGGCGGGTAAGATTAGAGTGTTTACACCTCTGCTGGAAGTGTGTGTGTGTGTGTGTGTGAGTGTGTGTGTGAGGACGACAGGAGAGCAGCTTTTACCAGGACACACAGGGACTCTGCTCAGAGACCGACAGCCTGGCATGCTAATGAAAGACAAGGCTATGCTGCATTCACATTCAAAACACTTCACCTGGTCCTGACGTCTCATAACGACTACATTTGTGTATGCGTCAACGAGAGTCGACTCAAAGAACAAAAACACAAACGCAGACAAACAGTTTAAAGGAGCAATAAGCGAAATCCATCATTTCTAGACTGAAGGAATTAAAAAGTTGCTATGTGAAGAACTAGAGGTGTAATTTTGTTTACAAGCCGGTCCGGCTGCGTGTTCATGTACGTTCATGTGAACCCCCCCCCCCTCGGAGCCCTTGGCCCTCCCTCCCCATAAAAAGCTACAGCCAGTGAGCAATGGAAGCGCGTATTTTCCAAGTGAAATGGCGGAGAGTGGAACAAAACGTCCATCTGAAGACGACCAAGGTCCGACACTACCTCTTAAAAAACAACGGTTGTTGGCGAAGAAGTTGTCGGATAAAGAAAGGGACAGAACTCGGATTAACATTGGCCTTGCATTTCCAAGGTGGAGAGCACTGCGAGAGCTAAAGGGGCTACAATCTGACTCGGAGCTAGCTCTTCTTCTCCTGGACAGGTACAACATAAAGTCAAAAGTCTGTTTTAATTAGTGTTACAGTAACGTTAGGCACATGTCACTATGTCGATTCAATTAAATTTAATGTTACAAACAATCGTAGCATGGGTTAATGTCCGGAGCTTGAGTTATTAGCGGCTCGGTCCCAGCAATGGGTCAGGTGTTACGGCTGTGTTAGGTGAGTAGCCCGGCAGCCCAGCTAACATTTGCAATTAGCATTGTAAAATGTAGGCTGTGTTTAGCTATTCCCCTGCCTACTTCAATGATGATGGTCCCTGTAATAAATGTAATATATTTACTGAGATGGAGCCGAGGCTCAGTGACTAGAACAGCTGGTAGAAGCGCTCCATAGCTGTAAGTTACTCCAGTAGCCGTAGTATCTCTAGTGCTAACTAGAGTAGGGACGTTAGCGTGGCAGCCGACTAGTGCTAACGTTAACAGGAAAGCAGGGAAACAGCTAAACACAGCAGAGACCGAGAGTGAGTGAAAGACATCGCTAACTGCTAAACTAAGCCAAACTTAGTTGGCTGTTTAGGTTTTATTTCCTCGCTCCTGTGGCGAGTGAATCTGCCTGTAGTGAAACCGGGGCTAACCGGTGCTTCCTCCTCAGGCTCCACTTCACTCAGCTGCCAGCACAGCCAGTTAGCCTCCACTAGCTTCCCAGCTAACGTTAGCCCCGGCTCTCCGTTTGGATCCAACCGGAGCACCGAGCCCTGGTTTGTTATTCAGGTTAAAGTGGGAAGAAGCAGCGGGTATATCGGGCAGCTGAGTGAAGTGGAGCCTGTGGAGGAAACACCGGTCCTTATTTAAGCCACGTCTCCTCCCCTCCATCACACCGGTCCTTATTTAAGCCACGCCTCCTCTCCTCCATCACAACGGTCCTTATTTAAGCCACGCCCCCTCTCCTCCATCACACCGGTCCTTATTTAAGCCACGCCTCCTCTCAACACGTCAGTATCTGAGGTTGTTACCTATCACAGCCTCTGATCCACCGACAGTTAAAGTTTTTTTTTAAGTTTCAGAGTTGATGGTGTTAAATAACGGTGACCTCAGCACTGACTGAAATAACTGTGACTATGGTTTTTGCCTTGACAGCAACACAACACCGCTGAGGTGTCCGTCAGTCGAGTGGTTAAGACGAACAGCAGAAAAAAAATGTCCTGGGTTTGACTCCGGCTGATGACCTGTGTCGTATGTGTTTCCTCTCTGTATCTCTGCTACAGTTTCTACATCAGACAGTCAAACACTGTTTATTACACTCACTCTGTAAATCCTGACATGAATCAGAACACATGTTGCTGTCACCATATGGTGCGGTGGTACTGACAGCATCATTGGCAGGACAGGTGATCCGGTACTGTAACGTCAGCGAGTCAGCAGGTCTCAGATACTGTCTGTTTACACTGAAATACAACCTTCAGATGTTTCTGTAGCTACGAGGCTTCACTGTCTACCAAACGTTTTTATCTCCGTCTCACTCACTGTGTCACTGTGTCACTCTGAATCAAACTCTTTGTCGGCCTGTCTGAGAGTCCCGCTCGTGTCGTTCACACCTTGGTCCCATTCTGTCATGTGATTGGTCCGAACACGACAGTCCTCTTCAATCCTGTCGAAGCTCCAGAAACACAAACTGTTAATTTCTGACACTGTTGTTACTCAGTCATGTCCTCACTTTTCTCATCACCATCAGTGTCTGGTGATGTTCATATAAACAAACTGAGAGTTTATAGTTTAGCAGCATTTTTCTTCCTGAACTCACGAGCTCCACTCTGAAACACAAACACATCCCCACAAACACTAGAAATGTTTCAGACTCATTTTTCTGTCCATTCAAAGTCGTTTGATGGATACGTATTCTTCCATGTCTACACCTGCTACATACCTTCCCCATGATTCACTCATGCTCTCCACACACAACTACAAACTAAAGCATCCATTGACACTTTAAGCCCTTCGATGAATTCTGGGCTGTGAACTTCGTCCAAAATGTTTCTGATGAAGGACTGCAGCTGCTGCTGACGTGACTGCAGAGTCAGGCCCAAATCACTCCCCAAACAATCACTGTGGGAGGAGAGGAAGAGGAGGAAGGAGGAAGCAACAGACTTGGAAATAAATCTCTAAAAATAACTGAAGGAGCAAAGCTGGTTGAAATCTGTGAGATGTTTGTTTCACTCTGTGTCATTCATGACGTCCATGTTTTATCCTTCTAAATAACATTTGAGGTTTTTATTCCTAAAGTCAGGTGAGTGAATTTAAAGTAAAACAAACCTCAAGTTTTACCAACAAGACAGAATGAAATCAACAGAATACAGAGTGGTGGTGAATCATAAGATGCAACCCAAATTTGAACCAACAGATTATTTCAGACGAGAAAGAAGAAAATCCCAAATAAAAAAAACAAAAACAGTTGAACCAAATCTCCAAAGGAAAACTTACTCAGATATTCATCCTTTCATCAGTGTTAGATTTGCATCGCTGGCCACTCCAGCAACATTTATCACTTCACTGAAACTTGGCTTCAAAGGCATGAACACTTCCTCCCCCACCAGGGAAACACTGATCTGCAGCTGCATTTATTACCCATAAACAAAAAAGTTTGAGAACGCAGCAGGCAGAGAAACACAGCCACTAAAAATAATATCATCCCTGCTTTGAATCTGCTCCATTTTTAATTTCACCGCAACAACAGCCTGAGCATATTTTTAGATCAACTGCTGCTGAAATATTAAGAGTTTGGACCTATGTCGTGAAATGTATACAATGGCACTTTATGTCTCATGAGGAGGTGGAGAGCGGAATCTGCTCTGCCCACCAACACTGAGGAGAATCACTCCGGCCCACGTTGCCCTCGCTCCCAGAGTCTGCCGAGACTCATGCCAGACAGACTTTCTTCTTGTTTGGAGTTGCCAGTGTGGGAAGTGAAATACGTGCCATGGAAATGTGTTTGGGTTGTCCCATTTGTCCTATTCAACTGTTTTCCTCCGCAGCTGATAGTTTCAGCACTTAACGCCTCGCTGCTGAGCTGAGCATACGATACGTGGCTTCACAGAGTCACACACTGAAGTGCAATTATGAGTCAGAGCTTTGTTGTTACACACTCTGAAGTACAGACGAGATCAGATATGATTTTATCACTGTTCATAATAAACACTCAGTAATTAATCAATTCACCTCGATCAATAATGACTGACTTAGCTGAATCTCCAACAGGAAATCTTGTTCAACAGCAACCAAAGAGACTGCTGGGTAACCAACAATAAAACTGGCACTGCCCAAAAAACAGGCCGCCTTCACACAGACTTCATAAAAACACCAAAGATCTTCATCAAACATCGAAATGTTTCATCAGACGATCCGATCCAGCAGAGAGGTTCTCCCGTCTGGTTCTATCAGACGATCTGATCCCATATGGTTCTATCAGACGATCCTATCCAGCAGAGAGGTTCTCTCCTCTGGTTCTATCAGATGATCCAGTCCAGCAGAGAGGTTCTCCCGGACAGAGACGTACCTGCTGTCTGTCTGTCCTTCCTGTTTTGATGCTAATTAAACACATCCAAACTCAGCCTCCCAAAAACTTCAGCCGGCCCCTTGGAAGCAGACGTCCACGATCTCAGTGAAGACATGAAGTGGGGCAGCAAAGGAGTTTCCGTTTGTGATCAGCTGAGTCAGTCTGAATCAAACAGATCAAACTGTTGGACGTTAACGAAGCTGAACACCGAGGTTATTCTGCAGGATGACAGTGACTCTGTGTTCTGATGGAAACATTGACTGTAACCTGTATCTGTTAGCCCCGCCTCTTCATACATGTACAGTGGACGCTTCGATTACACACAAAGCTGTCTCAGATCAGGCAGGATTAGAGTTGCCCACACGGACGGGACCAGCTGGGTGTAATGTGAAGCCAGACAGGCCAGAAAGAGTTTCAGTAAGCGACAGATGATGGAATATAAATCCTACACATGGAGCTCTGGAATGAGACGAAGGAGCTGGTTCTACTCCACAAAACACAGATGAGACTGATACTGTAAACCTGCAGAGACATTGTGTCACTGTGACTGAACAGCATCCAGACTTTATAATGAAAACATGCAGACTATAGATTCTGAAGACTATGTCTAAGCTATAATGTCTGATAAACAGCATCCAGACTTTATACTAAAATTCACCACGGACTGTGGACTCCATCAACATTAACTGTGTCTGATAAACAGCATCCAGACTTTAATAAGATAATTACAATAAGAAAAAAAAACAATCTAATTGACTGATTTCAACTGAGTGCATCAACACATTAAGATTCAGTCGTCTCTATTATACTGACTCATCTGAATAAAAAAATAAAAGCCCCTGTTCTCCGACTTGACGACGTTTGGACGGAGTAAATATGAACCTCAGACTCTGCAAACATTATCATGCATCAATCAAACGCACTGCGGATCTGAATCAGTGTCATTTATGACCTTATTCAAAGTTTCAGGCGTTACCCAGACATGATGATGTTTTAACAACATTTATAATATTTATTTATAATAAATCTTCCATCTTCTCCTGAGTTTCACATTATGTGAAACAAAGATTTTAAAGTTACAAAGAAAAAGAATAACATATCAGACTGAAACTCAGAATTTGTCGATATCTTGAAGCGAGGATGAAAAATAAAGACAGACTGATTCTGGACCATAAAAATCTATTAATGATTTATTGACCAATCAACAAATAAATGATGTTTAATTCTTCTAAACACACAACATAAACATTTTTAATTTGTCCCTTTAAATTGGCAAAAACTGTTTGTTGTTGTTGGGTTTTTTTTGGGGGGGGGGCAACAAGGTGTGAGCATGTAAACATTTCTTTATCACCTTTTTTACGTTGACAGCTTGTAAACATTCTCTTAAGAAGTTAAAACATGTCAGTCCTACTAAACACATTTATATTATTATCATTATAAATAGCACATCATTATAAATTTATATGGTTAATGACGCTCTGATAAAAAGCAGAACTGCTGACTTATTAAAACCCTCAACTTATAATCATCTTTAGTTTATGTTGATAGAGACCTTATAGTTCATGGTAAACAAATATTGTATATTGGTCTTCACTAAAAAAGGAAACTGTCTTTATTTGATCTAATATTTGATCTGTGATTTATGTTTAATTCTAAGATAATTTTATAAGAATATTGTCTGTAAAAATATAGATTTGATTTGTTTTATTAACCCTAACCTCTTAACTAGGAGTTTGTTGTATTTTTCAGCCAAGTTCAGACTAAAGTTTTGTTTTTATATCGCTGGTCTGGGTCTGTCTTTAAAGAGATTGAAGTAGAAGATTTCCCTGTGGAAATTATACTTCTGATCAGAAATGTAAGATGATGCTGTGATGTGTCGTCTGTGACAGAGATCACAGTTATAGAGCGCTGAATAAAATGGTTTTAAAATGTATCTGCCTCTCCATGTCAGGCCTGCAGTCCCTATTCAACACTTTCTCATCATTGATTCTGACACCTGGATTTTATTTTAGACATTTTTGTGCTAATAAAGATGAACATCTCCTGACGACAGTGGACGGCGTTTGTGTACCTACGGCTGAGAAACAATCCAGACGACTGCTACTGAATGACGACAACACATTCACTGAGACAAAGACACGACTCTGATGGACTCTCCTGACAGTATGAGCGGCTCTGATCGTCGCCTACCTCCTGAGGCCGAGGTCCAAACAGAAGCAAACACTAACCCCAACACATCCTCAGCATTTTTGCCTCATCTCTGATCCAGCAACAATCAACACAGTTATGTCAACACCCTCAGAGAGATGCTCCGGGTCAAGGTCCATCCTCCGTACCATTTGATTCTGATAAACTCAGATCCAGAAGGTTTTAGGAGCAGTTTTATGGGATGGCAGAGAAATCCTGTCACCTCCCTGTAAACTGAGTGCTCTCCTCTCAGTCCTGATCCACAGCAGCACGCACACACGCAAGCACGCGCGCACACACACACACACACACACACACACAGATTATTGTCGGCACCAGCGGCGGCTCTCTGGGCAAGATTAAGACACCAGACCTTCAGTGACACACAGAAAACATTTTCCTCCCTCTGCTCATAAGACAAAGACTGAATCATAAGGAGGCTGACATATAGACATATGGACATTTGGACACAGCCTCCCATCTCAGAGTGTGAAATGAGCTGGACACGTTTGATGTACTAATTTACCATCAGAACAAACTGTCGATAAACAGAGTTAATCTGAATAAGGAGCTGGCGACATCAGAAAAATCTTAGTGACGTCTTTCATTCTTAAATTTAAATTCAGAGATTGTATTTTACCTCTGGAGGTAAATCTGGTTAACCCTAACCCGACATCTCTGAACGATAAGTTTTATCTCACCAAAAGTCTGAATCTGAGTGCTCTCAGAAAAACATCAAATTCTCACATTAAGACAATGGAAGCAGTAAATTTCAGAATTTTTTTTAAGTTAACAAGTTAATTCAGTGATGATCCGATCGACTAATCGATTAATCAACTGATAGTCGCAGCTCTGAATGAAACAAAAATGTCTCTGAGTGAACAAACTGAAAACTTTAAAACTTCTGATGAAACTAACATCAACCTTCACAGGCCATAATAATATGATTAAACTGAATCCATCAGTGATGTAGTTCGTATCAGTATCAAGAAGTTCATCATATTTTGTTTATTTACCACCGTTACAACTAAAACAAAAAACACCTGTTTACTTGATTAAATTTAAAAAAAGAATTTTGACTTCAGAAAACCAATCTTTGTTAAATGACAACACGATGACACAACCAATAATCAATTGTTAATTATTGATTCTTTTTTTGATTTAAGGACAATTTTAGTTTTTTTCTGAAAAATTATAAAAACCCCATTAAATATGATTTGTTTAATCTGTCAGAGTTGTTAAATATTTGACCAACTCAACCTTCATTCTCATCCTGAACCTAAGCCTTCATCCTCCTGACCCGAACCCTCATCTTCCTGACCCTAACCCTCCATCCTCCTGACTCTAACCCCCTTCATCCTCCTGACTTTAACCCTTCACCCTCCTGACCCTAAACCTTCATACTCCTGACTCTAACCCTTCATCCTCCTGACCTTCTACCCCTTCATCCTCCTGACCTTCTAACCCTTCATCCTCCTGACCTTCTACCCCTTCATCCTCCTGACCCCCCTACCCCTTCATCCTCCTGACCTAACCCCTTCATCCTCCTGACCCTAACCCTTCATCCTCCTGACCCTTCATCCTCCTGTTATAAATCCAACAATCATTAAAATCACCCCTCTGATCTCTGAGTGTCATCTCGACAGGATGTGACATCTTTCCTGTTCACATAAACCAGGATCACTGCTTTCCTTTGGTTCAAAGTGAAAACTGAGATCAACAGTTAACCCATCGTCATCATCATCTTCATCATCATCAAAACCATCATCACCACCACCATCATCATCATCACCACCATCATCATCATTACCATCATCATCACAGACAAGTCAGAGAAACCACAGCCATGACAGCATCACTGTCTTTAGTGTCCATCTGCCGTTGTGACAGCCCACCGCTGAGTGACATTAGGGCGCCCTCTCTGAGAGCGACTCGGATGGAATTCATTTTGTCAAAGTGTCAGACACATCAAACACCCAGACGCAGTGAAGCATCGGCGCTCAGCAGGAGAAGAGAAAAGCTGCAGAGACTGAGTGACAGTCTCAGACATCAGACGCCAGGTCACAACTCTGCCCAGTTTGCTTTTATTCACACTTTTCCTCTGAAATCTGAAGAGCTAAGAGAGCCACTCGATTGTTTGTGAACCAGCATGTTTCATCAACTTTAACACATATTTAATCTGATTTTGATTCATCTGAAATCAGTTTAACATCTTCTGGTCCTGGAAGCTGTGTGCAGGGTCATTTCCTGTTTCTGTGTCCCAAAATAATCAACGCTCTCAGCCATCAGTTTGATTTTCAGGTAATGCTGGTTGGTGATAACGCCTTCTAACGCCTGAGTGACTGGTGCCAACATTTACTCTGCTCCAGGCAACAGATTCACTTCTCTTATTATAAACTACGTCTCACTCTAACTCTTCTTCTCTTATTACAAACTGCATCTCACTCTAAGTCTCCTGTGCACTGTATAGTAGTGTGCTGTGTAGTAGTGCACTGTATAGTAGTGTGCTGTATAGTAGTTCGCTGTATAGTAGTGTGCTGTGTAGTAGTGCGCTGTATAGTAGTGTGCTGTGTAGTAGTGCGCTGTATAGTAGTGTGCTGTAAAGTAGTGTGCTGTATAGTAGTGTGCTGTAAAGTAATGCACTGTATAGTACTGTGCTGTATAGTAGTGTATAGTAGTGCGCTATATAGTAGTGTATAGTAGTGCGCTATATAGTAGTGTATAGTAGTGCGCTGTATAGTAGTGCACTGTAAAGTAGTGTGCTATAAAGTAGTGTATAGTAGTGCGCTGTATAGTAGTGTATAGTAGTGCGCTGTATAGTAGTGTATAGTAGTGTGCTGTATAGTAGTGTTCTGTAAAGTAGTGTATAGTAGTGTGCTGTATAGTAGTGCACTTTATAGTAGTGCGCTGTATAGTAGTGTACTGTATAGTAGTGTATAGTAGTGTGCTGTAGTGTATAGCAGTGTGATGTATAATAGTGCGCTGTATAGTAGTGTGCTGTAAAGTAGTGCACTGTATAGTAGTGTATAGTAGTGCGCTGTATAGTAGTGTATAGTAGTGTGCTGTATAGTAGTGTGCTGCATAGTAGTGCGCTGTATAGTAGTGTATAGTAGTGTGCTGTATAGTAGTGCATAGTAGTGTGCTGTATAGTAGTGCATAGTAGTGCGCTGTATAGTAGTGTGCTGTAAAGTAGTGTGCTGTATATTAGTGCGCTGTAAAGTAGTGTGCTGTAAAGTAGTGCGCTGAATAGTAGTGCGCTGTATAATAGTGCGCTGTATAGTAGTGTGCTGTAAAGTAGTGTGTTGAATAGTAGTGCGCTGTATAGTAGTGTGCTGTAAAGTAGTGTGCTGCATAGTAGTGTATAGTAGTACGCTGTATAGTAGTGTGCAGTATAGTAGTGTATAGTAGTGTATAGCAGTGCGCTGTATAGTAGTGTATAGTAGTGCGCTGTATAGTAGTGTATAGTAGTGTGATTTATAGTAGTGTATAGTAGTGTGCTGTATAGCAGTGTATAGTAGCGCACTGTCATCTAAATCATCAACGTGTCTTTTAGACCCCATCCCAACTAGGCTACTTAAGGAGGTCTTAGTTAACACTCATATATTAGATATGATCAATATATCCTTATTAGCAGGCTATGTACCACAGTCTTTTAAGGTAGCTGTAATTAAACCTCTACTAAAAAAGCCCACCCTGGATCCAGAGGTGTTAGCCAACTATAGACCAATATCTAATCTTCCCTTTATGTCAAAGATCCTTGAGA
>NC_065525.1:46181129-46189804 GCF_006386435.1 Epinephelus moara | reverse complement strand
GTCTCCACATTTAAGACTAGACTTAAGACTTTCCTCTTTGATAAAGCTTATAGTTAGGGCTGGCTCAGGCTTGCCCTGTACCAGCCCCTAGTTAGGCTGACTTAGGCCTAGTCTGCCGGAGGACCCCCCTATAATACACCGGGCACCTTCTCTTCTTCTCTCCTTCTCTCTCTCTCTCTCGTATTCTATTACTGCATAGTATAGTGTATAGTAGTGCACTGTATAGTAGTGTGCTGTATAGTAGTGCGCTGTATAGTAGTGTATAGTAGTGTATAGTAGTACGCTGTATAGTGCTGTATAGTAGTGCGCTGTATAGCAGTGTATAGTAGTGTGCTGTAAAGTAGCGTAGTAGTCACCTCAGGCCTCGGCGGTGGTGGCTGACTGACGCTGGATTGAAGGACCAAAGTACAAAGTGTGTGTGTGTGTGTGTGTGTGTGTGTGTGTGTGTGTGTCAGACGTCCTCAAACAGCGAAAAAGCTCCTCGTCATCTGAATGTAAACACTGTGGGTCAGGTATGTGGGCGGAGCCTGGCGGTTGGCTGTTGACAGGTGAGGTAATCATTAACCAGAGTGGCCTCAGCAAAGGATCTCTGGACCTCAGAATAAATTTCATCATGAAGATTCTGTCTGTTTTATTTTTAATGTTAATTAAAACATCAGAAAAAACACGAGCTGAGACGGCGCCTCATAAATAAAACGTTTAATTATTTTATTGGAGCTGCATCACTTCCTCCTCCTCCTCCTCCTCTGACAAAGAAACAAAGATCTCCTGATAAACAGCCTCTTCCTTTGTCAGGTGTTACCTTTAATATGTCACCCAGCAGTCAATCCTGGTACAGAGACCTGTGCAGGTGAACAGAAAATCCCTCAGGGGACGTAAATCCAAAAAGAGGATTAAAAATCAAGATGGGACGATGGAAACAGGCGCAGACGCCACAAAGGCAACACAGGGGATGATGATTCGTTAACAAAGAGAAGAAGACAGAGAGGAAACCTCCTGCAGCGACCAACCGTCTTTCTACTGCGTCTCTAACATGTCCAGGATACAGGTGGAACACACACACCTGAGTCTGTGAGGTGACGAGGCTACAGTTCTTCATCAGAGGAGAACCATGTTAGTTTGTTTTGGAGCTCAGGGCTGTTTCCTGTTTCCTGTAAGCTGATCCAACAGGTCATTGACCCGCCCGGTAGTCTTATGTAATCTCTTTTAATACAGTAAGGATTTTTTTTTTTCAAGGGCTGCGCCGTTGTTTTTCTGAGGTCATCCATCACTCTGTGGCGTCCAAGTTGTTCCTGATTTGTTCAAATCTGAAAATTATAGTTTTGGTTTTAAATATGTTTTAATCGCCAAATAATTTTTGTCCTGAACCTTCGACAACCTTTTTCCTACATGACCTGACGCAGGCTTTTGCATGATGTCACTGCTAAATATAAACACACGTACAGCTGTGGACGCCATATCAGGTCGGTCACTTTGTGACAAACAAACTAAACGCTACAGTCGGCAGGAGACCGACGGCTCCTGTGTGCTGGGAGGTGAAATGTTCCTGTCTGGTGGCTTTAAACAGATGGTGGATTAATGACTTCAGTCTCCCGTCAGATAGGACCGTTTGTTTGAGGTGAAGCTGTAAAATACTGTAAATAAAGAAAACACTTAAACTGTTTTTTTGGGTGTTTTTTTTTTTTTTAGGAAGCTAAAACACATTTTGGCACTGCAGCTGTAGGAAGAAATGTTTTAGTTCTCCGAACAGAGTCATAGTGACCATGGCGTCTGATTGGTTAGTCAGTTTGTGTTACTGTGTACTAACTACTGCGGTGTCCACAGCAGAACATCATTTAGCTTCTGTGACCTCACATTGACTGAGCGTGACGACCGCTGTCTGACGGTCGGTAACAGGCTGACTGTCAAATTAGTTTGTTCACGCAGTCATGTTACGGTCAGTCAGCTGACTCCTCACCTGGTTCGATAAAGGTCCCACATCCAACCTCAGATCTTACAAGCTAACGCTTTTGTCACTCGCTGTGCTTCTACTGTTAGTGAACGGTGTGTCGGGGGGGCAGGGCGTGTCACTGCTTTTTCATATCGGCTCAGAGAAGAGAACACAGATGACCTGACCGTCAGAGAGGGAAACGAGTCACACTAACAGTTTGGTGATAAACTCAGCGTGTTTTTCGGTTACATGACCACAGCTCAGGTAAAACCAGCTCTGCTGCTCATCACGGATTTAAACCAACAAAACCTGAAACTTCCATTATCACACACAGGTTAAACCAGTTTCCTGTTTCTGTTGAAGCTCAGCGCCAAACAATCAGTAATGACAAACCAGTCGGGTCACATCCTGGGAAACACTGAACACTGCCCCCCTCCACACACACACACACACACACACACACACACACACACACACACACACCCGACACCTCGGCTCACATTACAGTAAACAAAGATCAAATCAGAATAAGTGGAACAACTGTCAACAAACCGCAGTGTTTTCTGACATGGAGAAAACTGGGGGTCAACGGTGGCCCCTGAGTGACACTACAGAGGCCCCTGAGGGACACTACAGGGGCCCCTGATTGACGCTAGAGGGGCCTCTGAGGGACACTAGAAGGGCCTCTGAGGGACACTACAGATTAAAGGGATTAAACCTGAATGAGACACTTTCACACAGCGCTGTCAGCCCACGGAGAGCGGTGGCGTGGCGTACCTGCAGGGTGCGTGGTAGAAGGGGTATCCATGGTGCGGGATGTGATGACAGTATCCAGACTGATTCCACATGGTGCTCCTCTGGTCCCTGATCACAGTTCACGAGTGCTGCTGCTGTTTCTATTTCTGGTGGCGTGGAATCAGACACATTAATCAGCGTCTCTTCTGTCGCCTCTCCAGCGGCTCCATGGGGAGAAAATGACAGGCGGGGGGGGGGGTTCACTAAGAGATGAGCTGAGGGACTGAAGTGATGATCTCAGGTGAGTCAGGTCTGTTGTGGTTTGCACACCTGGAAATGAAGTCTGCTGCAGCCACCCCCCCCCCTCCCCCCCCAACAACAACACAACTACTCAGCAGAGTCTCAGACGGCAGCTCCAGGTGGACTCTGACATCACAGGTTGTTCCTTTAATCCAGTTGTTTCCCTGTCGTGTCTCAGGTAGGACGGATGTCTTTCACACAGCGGATGTCTTTGAGGTTCACCTTGCTGAGATGAATCTGTGAAATCATACGTCACATCTCAGACATTTAACTCTTCTTCATCAGACTGCATTCAGGGTGAGATTTATGACACATCCGTCTCTCCAGTCGTCCCTGATGTTAAACAGAATCTGTTCATGTCTTTAACACGTGCAGCACATTCACTCCAAACTTCAGAGATCAATCAGATCCATCAGATCAATCAGATCCATCAGATCCTGACAGCAGCTCCTCTGCTCTGTCCAGTTTGTCTTTGAGACTCCAGATCTGGCGCTGATTTCCCCGATCACAGCCTCCCAGCAGCTCCACACCCTCAGCACACAGCAGCCGAGGAGAGCACTAAGCGACAGTGTCTTCCACCCTCAGCAGAGCAGAGTCTCTCTGCCCTCAGCAGAGCGCAGCAGACTGAACACAGACACAGACGAAATGTATCTGAACAGAGCAGAGCTACATTCCTTTTCCTCCTCCTCTCCTTTTTCCCGCCTCTCGCTCGTCTGAGAGGAAACACACGGCCGCCGAGAGGACGACCGAGAGCGAGAGAGAGAGAGAGAGAGCGAGAGAGAGAGAGAGAGCGAGACAGAGAGAGAGCGAGAGAGAGAGAGAGAGAGAGAGAGAGAGAAGGAGAGACATGTGAGCATGTGAAAGAGAGAAAGGTTGAGAGACACAGGGAGGAAACAAGAGAGAGAGAGAGAGAGAGAGAGAGAGGCTGTGACGCTGTTTAGAGCTGAAAATGAACCAATCAGAGACCAGAACACCTTCAGCTGTTATTATAGCTGATCTGACAGAAGTCAGGGTTCATATCACTCTGAGGTACGTAGAGTATCACCCTGAGGTAAGTAGAGTATCAACCTGAGGTACGTAGAGTATCACCCTGAGGTACGTAGAGTATCAACCTGAGGTACGTAGAGTATTACCCTGAGGTAAGTAGAGTATCAACCTGAGGTACGTAGAGTATTACCCTGAGGTACGTAGAGTATCACCCTGAGGTAGAATAGTCACACAGCACTTCTGTCTGTCAAAGGATTAAGGTTCTACATGACAATTTAAAATATATAAAATAGTATATATGACTGGGTGATTACTCCGTTATGTTGTTCACTATCTTTTAATCAAATGTAGGGCGACTCAGAGAAAATCAATATTTTTGACCAAATACTTTGATATCGAAGACACGACCATTCTGAATGTTGACGGTTGGTGCTTTCACTGAATATTTACACAGTCAAGTTTTTGATAATTAATTATCTGTAATGTGGAAATAATGACTCCGTGGGTAAATAACAAACAAGAGTCTGATTAGTTCAGAAAATTACAGCCTTTAAAACCAAGAAAAGAAGACTCTCATTATAAAATCCGAATCTAACACATATTATTATTATTATTATTATGATTATTACATCATTATTTTATAACAGTATAGATGTGATATCGATGAGTTGCCCAGCCCCGACTGAGTCATATGTGATGACATAATTATATCATGTTTTCTATTTACAGAACTCTTCCAGTATGTGCAACACTTTAACGCTCTTTAAGATCATTTTTAACTTAAGTTTTAGGACAAATTATTTTATTCTTATCTTACTCAGGAGCGGCAGTTGAGCAGTAAATATTTGGTCCTGTGCAGACAGATTTTATTAGAGTGAGTTAATCAAAGTTTAATTAGAAAGTAAAAGGACGGTTCGAGGTTCAGCTGTGGTTTAAATATTTCTAACATCAGAGGAGCTCGACTCATTTTGACAAAAAGAATTTGAAAGATGTTTAAATCAAATTAAATAAAATGTTTGTGGAAATCACAAATTCACATTTAAGACTATTTAATGACTTTTATGACCTAATGTGTGTATGAAATTAAATTTGACGTTTTAAGACTTTTTAAAGGCCAGCCATAGCCTCAAAATTACTTCCATCAAATTTCTGTTTTATATATTTAAGAGTTTTGTCCGATTTCATCCAAAACTGGTTTGTTAGAATTCAAATTATTGATGAATCTGCAAATTATTTCCTCAATTAATCGTAAAATGACTGAATGATAAACTGACATCTCAATAAAAAATATAAAAACAGATTGTAATAAGACCATGATGTTGAGACTGTCCGGTCCTGAAAGCAAATGTCTCTGTTGAACTGTTCATCTGAATATTTACGATAGTCACATGACTGAGTGTAAACACAGCTGGAGTCGTCACAGAGAAATAAAAAACTGCAGGATGTTCACAGCCGACTCCACCTGCAGGTGAGAGGTCACCTCTGTCAAGTGTGCCGTCTCCCCACAGAGCTGGACCACTCCACTGCCCTAATAATCAGAATGCAGCCGTGACCCCGCCGCCAGGACGATGAGCCGCACCTAAGGAGAGGCCGGCAACGAAACGACAGCTTCACTCAGAGTGGGTCAAAGTCCAGACGTGTAATCTCACAGAGAGGCAGATCTGAAACCACAAAGGCACTGGATTACAGAGTTTTTGTTTTCTTTTGTGTCCTCTGAGCAGCTTGATGATGATGATGACGACTACAGGTTCACTGGTGCAGCAGCATGGCGCGGACTCTCACCAGAGGAGAACGTGTATGTGTACCACGGAGCGTGCCTTCATTTCTGACACTGTGACGATCACGTTGCAACACCATCACCAGTTTAAATCCTTCGGCGTCACAACAGACGACTCATTTCATGAGACATATTCAAGAAACAGTTTCCGAAATCGCCAACAGGGCCAGGGAATGTTTGGTCACGTTCAGTCATGGCATTCATCATCCACTTATCAAACGTTCCCGTCTAATCAGAGAGTATCACACGGCTCAGATAATCGTCCGCTGCAGGCATCATTAACGTAATAAAAACAGACTGACTGTTGAGGTTCTGCCGCGTTTGGAGATTTGACTGCAGATATCTGACAATAACTCAAACCAGACATGAGCAGGATAAGCTCCGGCTATCATGGTGATCAATTTAATAATGTCACAAACGTTTAACAGAAAGGAAAAGCCAGTGTTTCCTCACACAGAGGCTTCCAACCCAGAGGTCATGGATGATTCACAGGATACTAAAGTTTGTCTAATTTTTGTTTAACCAACTGTCGTGTTACAATCTGAAGGAGTTCACTGATGTGTGAGATATGGCAGTAGCAAAGAGACGCTGCTGCGTGAGCTGAAAATATCAGATGATCGACAGAATCTTTTTCAGCATGTACTTTGATCACTGACTAATTGTTTCACTTATTTTTCGATTAGAAATATCAAATGTCGTTCAGCTTCTGAAACTCTGAGGCTTCTTTTCTTTGTCATATACGACAAAAAACATGACATTTGGTCTTTTGACTGTTGGTCAGACGAAACAAGTAATTTAAAAACGCCATCTTGGGCTTATGGAAATGATGATGTCATTATTAATCATCAATTACCTGAGTGGCAGCTCTAATTGTTTCTAATAAAAGGTCATAACCTTAGAAATAGTTTCAAAGTAGAACAGACTTCAAAATCGATGTGGCAGGAACAATGACTGTTATTTTCCTGTTTGTCTGACATTGTCTTTGTTGAAACGTGACATCACTGAAAGAACGTCTGAACGCCGCTGGTCAGTGATCAGCTCACACAGACCGCAGTGAGAAACAGATGAGTATATCATCACATTGAAGCTGGTGAATTAAAGATTAATTTGGACCAAATCAGAGCTGCTGATCGTTGCAGACTAACGAACAACAAGACAAACTTTTCCTGTTCAGAAACACTCCTTGTTATACTGGGTGAAATGGTCCTTCTATCCTGAGAGTAGTCAATACATAATGTGTTCAGAAAAAGGAATGGAAAAAATCCGACCTCTGTGGCAGCTGCAGGCCTGTAAAAACTCTGACCAATCCCTGCCATTCGGTGCGAATGGAAAGAACCAATCAGATGCCTTCATGTCTTGTCCTGCCCGAGCCCCCCTCCGTCCCTCCCTCCCTCCTCCCTGCGTGCACTCATCACGTGTCACTGTTGCCGGAAATATTCAGCACACTGCTCAGCAGAAATACTGAGTTAGCAGGAGTTTGCTGAACAATGGGAGAGGAGGTGCTGCTTTCAAATCTTGCTAGCTCTCCAACATTACCAACTATAGCTTTAACACCCCACAGGCATACCTCAACGTGCCGTTACCATGACAACGGTCACCATTTTCTTTGAGTCAAACTATCAGTACAGTATCAGTACAGTATCAGTACAGTACACTTGTCTCTTCATTCTGTTTCTATGGTCATAAAATATTCTAACATCTTGTTTTTACGTCTTTACTAAACTGAAGGACATTTAGTCATTATTTAATCAGAGCTGCTGGTGGTGTGACAGCCAGGAGACACTGTGTCCAAACAACGTGAGACGAGGAGTCTCATATCTGCCTGCTGACCTCTGACATCACAACAGAATATTTATTCACAATGCCTGAAGGAGCTTCGTTATCTGTGATTTAATTGGCTCATTACATCAGACCTCTGTGGGGACACAGCAGACAGGGACAGACAGGGACAGGAAGAGGTAGAAAGAGACATGAAGGGACAGACAGAGACAGGTAGAGACAGACAGAAACAGGAAGACAAATGAAGGGACGGACAGAGACAGGAAGAGAAATGAAGGGACGGACAGAGACACGAAGAGACTCCACCCTTCTCCGTCTCTGTCTTCACTCTGCTTGTTTGAAGACGTGGACCAGCTCCACCTTTGCTTGCCTCTCCGCCCCCACACAGACACACACAGACACACACAGACACAGACACACACAGACACACAGACACACACAGACACACACACACACAGCGGTTGTGGTCTTCGGACAGTCGACAGCTGCATTGAATCATTGTGTCAGCAGGTGAGACGTCAGGAGTCAGATTCATCCTGTGGTTCAGCTTATCAGGGTTTTACAGCCTGAATCCTTTCAATACACACACACACACACACATACACACACACACACCTCTGCCTCCTTGTTCCTGTTGTCAAGGTCACATCTGAGCCCATATTTCTAAAAATCCTTAAAAACGACAAACACCCCCCCGCAGCCTCAAACACAACAAACCAGATTATAGATCCAAAATATTATCAGAACCACAGATTTCTGCCTTTTAACATTTAATGTGACTGCAGCTCTGCCTCTTTTAACATGACTCTGCAGCTCCGCCTGTTTTAACGTTACTCTGCAGCTATGCCTGTTTTAACGTTACTCTGCAGCTCTGCCTCTTTTAACATGACTCTGCAGCTATGCCTATTTTAACGTTACTCTGCAGCTCCTCCTGTTTTAACGTGAGTCTGCAGCTCCTCCTGTTTTAACGTTACTCTGCAGCTCCTCCTGTTTTAACGTTACTCTGCAGCTATGCCTTTTTTAACGTTACTCTGCAGCTCCTCCTGTTTTAACGTTACTCTGCAGCTATGCCTTTTTTAACGTTACTCTGCAGCTCCTCCTGTTTTAACGTTACTCTGCAGCTATGCCTTTTTTAACGTTACTCTGCAGCTCCTCCTGTTTTAACGT
>NC_065525.1:46177178-46180012 GCF_006386435.1 Epinephelus moara | reverse complement strand
CTGCAGCTCTGTCTCTTTTGACATGACTCTGCAGCTCCGTCTCTGTTGACGTTAATCTGCAGCTCTGTCTCTTTTGACATGACTCTGCAGCTCTGTCTCTTTTGACATGACTCTGCAGCTCCGTCTCTGTTGACGTTAATCTGCAGCTCTGTCTCTTTTGACATGACTCTGCAGCTCCGTCTGTTGACGTTAATCTGCAGCTCTGTCTCTTTTGACATGACTCTGCAGCTCCATCTCTTTTGACATGACTCTGCAGCTCCATCTCTTTTGACATGACTCTGCAGCTCCGTCTCTTTTGATGTTACTCTGCAGCTCCGTCTCTTTTGCAGCTCTGTCTCTTTTAACGTGACTCCGCAGCTCCGTCTCTTTTAACGTGAGTCTGCAGCTCCGTCTCTTTTAACCTTAGTCTGCAGCTCTGTCTCTTTTAACGTTACTCTGCAGCTCCGTCTCTTTTAACGTTACTCTGCAGCTCTGCCTGTTTTAAAGTGAGTCTGTATTTCTGCCTGTTTTAACGTGACTCTGCAGCTCCGCCTCTTTTAACGTGACTCTGCAGCTCCGCCTCTTTTAACGCGAGTCTGTATTTCCACTTGTTTTAACGTTACTCTGCAGCTCTGCCTGTTTTAACGTGAGTCTGTATTTCTGCCTGTTTTAACGTTACTCTGCAGCTCCGCCTCTTTTAACGCGAGTCTATATTTCCGCTTGTTTTAACGTTACTCTGCAGCTCCGCCTCTTTTAAAGCGAGTCTGTATTTCCGCTTTTTTTAATGTTACTGTGCAGCTCCACCTCTTTTAACGCGAGTCTGTATTTCTGCCTGTTTTAACGTTACTGTGCAGCTCCGCCTCTTTTAACGTTACTCTGCAGCTCTGCCTGTTTTGACATGACTCTGCAGCTCCGTCTCTTTTAACCTTACTCTGCAGAAAAAAAAAAGTAGACCTAGTCTGACGATCTCCACTTCCTCCACCTCCCCCGTATTCAGTCACCCTCTGCTGGGACTCCAGATTATTCTTGGGAGCTTCATCGATCACTCAGGTGGTCAGAAATTAGAATCAGCCTACAGAACAAGCTGCATGTCTGCACACGAAAATTAAAGAGATGAGACTAGAACTAGCATCACCGCACTGCGGTCATATCCCTCCGCCAACGTGTCAGAGTTACAGTTTACATCCACGCCTCGCCCAATGTCAGCTGGGACAGGCTGCGGCCCCCCCGTGACCCTCAAGAGGATAAGCAGTTACGAAAACGGATGGATAATATAATATAATATAATATAATATAATATTATATTATATTATATTATATAATAGTATAGTATAAATAGTATAAATCTTATCATCTTATATCTCCAGACTTCTGTCTTTTTATACGAACACCTACAGCACTAGACGAGCAGCAAATGGGATGCTTTTAAATGTTCCCCGGATGCAGTCCAATCTTGCTAAAACCTCATTTTCTTTCTATGCCCCCTCATTATGGAATGAGTTGCAAGATAAAATTAACCTACAGTCCCTCCCTACTGTAAATGTGTTTAAAGGTATTTTAAAATCAGCCCTTCAGGAAACATGCAGTTGTTTTAATTAATGTTCACTTAAGATTGCCCTTTACTGTTGATTTTTTATATTTCATGTTTTCATTGTATATGTATGTTTTATTGTTTTATGTATGGAACTTATGTGTGCTGTCTTGGCCAGGACTCCCTGGAAGAAGAGATCTTGTATCTCATTGGGACATTTCCTGGATAAATAAAGGCTAAATAAATAAATAAAATAATATAAATCACATTTAGTGAAACATGGATGCTCTTCACACAGAGAATCTAAACAATCAGCACAGTTTCAGTTCAGTATCTGACAAAATGTCTCCCCTTCTGTTCCTGAGATAAGACGTTAAAACATGATGATGTCACAGTCAAGATAACCTTTGATCTTCATGATCTCAGTTCATTATTGAGTCCATAACCCTGGCTTTTATAACTCCAGAAGGTGGTCGTCCACTTCTGTCTTGGGAGAAACTTTGTTAGCTTGAATGATGCAAGGACTTCTGTGTGTGTGTGTGTTAATATCCTCCAGGGATCTTTTGATCCAGATTCTTCAATCTTCAGTCTCACAGACAGATGCATGCACACACACACACACACACACACACTACTATTAATACACCTCCTCTGAGCTCTCGTAGTTCGTCGGGCCTCAGCAGCAGCTTCACATGTCTCAATCTCACCAGCTACAACATTCAACGCCACAATTCTTTAATGTTGTGGATCCGATTCAGAGTTCAGAGGAAACTCTTGGTTCTTTGGTGAACATCAAGAGTCAGACTCACACAGTAAATGTGTTCACATAATCAAATCAAACACTGAAAGAATGTCAAGAGGGAGGATGTTGATGTTTGAGCGGAGGCCCTGAACACAACCTGTCACTGATTAGAGCAGGTCAAAGTGCTGCTGAATGGTCACGATGAATATCTGTGTTCTGAGAAACATCATGTTTTCACACTGAGATTATTTTCTATGATGCAAAACCATCATCCACAGTAACGACGACAACAAAGGGAAACTCTGCGCCAGATACCGGAGCGGCTGGGCACTCAGTTCATCTGCGCACACACACACACACACACACACACACACATACATTACACACTGCACACAAACACTACACACGTCACACATACAACGTTCATCTGCACACACTCTATATATGCTTCCTTTAGGTAACATCATTAGAAATCACTCTGTAAATTTCCATTGTTATGAGGATGATACTCAGCTGTATTTATCGATGAAGCCAGAAGAAAGTAATCAATTAACTAAACTCCATAACTGCCTTAAAGACATA
>NC_065525.1:46174725-46176064 GCF_006386435.1 Epinephelus moara | reverse complement strand
TCATTAGTCATTAGTCATACTTCTACTGTTATTATACACATATGACTATTGTCACACATGTATACTGCCAGATATTAATACATACTTTCAACATATTGTACCACAGTAGCCAGAACTGTAATATTATTACTTTCAATAATGTTGTTGTAAGCTACTGTTATTACCTGCATCTCTCTCTCTGTCTCTCTCTGTCTCTCTGTCTCTCTCTGTCTCTCTGTCTCTCTCTCTCTCTCTCTCTCTCTCTCATTGTGTCATGCGGATTACTGTTAATTTATTATGCTGATCTGTTCTGTACGACATCTATTGCACGTCTGTCCGTCCCGTTAAAGGGTTTTTTTGGGGAGTTTTTCCTGATCAGCTGTGAGGGTCATAAGGACAGAGGGATGTCGTATGCTGTAAAGCCCTGTGAGGCAAATTGTGATTTGTGATATTGGGCTTTATCAATAAAATTGATTGATTGATTGATTGATGGATTGATTGATTGATTGATTGACAAACTTCACACACACTGTGTACAGGAAGTGTGTAGATCAGTTCAGGTTCCAGTGCAATGACTTTAACAAACGATGTGTGTTGTGTTCGCAATCACGTAACGTTATCACGCCGTCTCCTGACTCTTCTTCAGCACAGAGCTGCTGCACTGTTAGAGCTGATCACGAACTACGAGCCGCACTAAAGCTAACTGAGTTAGCTTAAAGAAACCAGAGGTCTCCAAAGTGTGGCTCAGAGCTATGAGGTGACGTTAACACCAACGTGAATCTGTCTGATAAACAATCAGCTGTCATTAACACCACATGTTGGATCGCTGACTTCAGACAGAAAAGTTTTATATGAAGACGACGGCGTAATCAAGAATCTGCTAAAGTATCACTCTACCTCAGAGAAGTCTTCACAGTCTAAAGTCATTTTTCAGCTTTTATTAATTTTATTTTCTATGTTCTACTCAGACCCTGAAATAAACAACACAGAAGAAAAAAACACAATGTCAGTTTCTCTAAAATCGTTCAGCCCTTGTCAGCTCAGTCATTTATCTGAAGACAGATTGTTTTTAACAGGACAAAGATGCAGCCTGCTCTCTGTCTGATGATGGAAAAGAGTTTGTCCCAAGTAGTTTGTAGTTTGTCCAACTTAAAGCTATAGTTGGTAATCCTGTTCAGAAACACTTCTTGTTATACTGGGTGAAATGGTCCTTCCATCCTGAGAGTAGTCAATACATAATGTGTTCAGAAAAAGGAATGAAAAAAATCCGACCTCTGTGGCAGCTGCAGGCCTGTAAAAACTCTGACCAATCCCTGCCATTCGGTGCGAATGGAAAGAACCAATCAGATGCCTTCATGTC
>NC_065525.1:46128054-46173608 GCF_006386435.1 Epinephelus moara | reverse complement strand
GCACTTTCCTTAATAATAGCGCCACCTAGTGGTGGGAAGTCAGGACGACAATAGATTATAAAATTTTTCGCCAGGTGTGACTTATATTCCAAGTTTGGTGAGTTTTGGGATATGTTCAGGCAGTGAAAAATGCGATCATTTGCGACAAAGAAAAAAAATAATAATAATAATCATTCGAAAAACAATAATAACACTAGCAATCGAACTCTTTCACCATCAAAACAGTTTTAATGATGTCAGTTATGATTTCTGGTATAATTTTGAAAGATTTAAAGAAAACAGTTTATTTCTTTAACTTTTTAACGTTTCACTGTGACGTTATTTCAGACTGACTGAACACACACACACACACACACACACACACACACACACACACACACACTGAAAAGCCCTGTTGGTATGCGCGGCATGTTTAATCCACAAAGACAGAGTGAAACTGTCCAGTCGACGTTAAACGTTAACGACATACGAGGATGTGAGCATCAGACCTGTGGTTGATGTAAACGGATACAGAGGATAATTGAATCATTGATATTGTACACGTAGACATGTATGTTTCAACGTTTGGAAAGGTATGCTTTATTAGGTGTGGACTATCGTAATGAGATCAGCTGCCGGCACAATAACAGGCTAATGTGCACCATATTTATCTGTCCAGCAGAAAACACCAAACCAACATGTCTTTGTTCACTGAGAATCTCACACACAAAGGCAGAAACAGCATTTCTCTCCTCTTTTGTAAATCAGAGAACATAAGCTCATTCTCTGTCTGCCGAGAGGCTCAGGTTCAAAGACGAGCATTTTTTACAGCCACACAGACAGACGAGGATTTCATAGAAAAAACATCACAGATTTTTTTTTTTATTACACAAAGAACTTTGAGTAAAAGATGAAGCGTCACTATAAACTCTCAGTTAAGATACTCTGATTTGTTCTCTGAACAATGGACGACTCTCAGAGTTCGACTGACAGGTCACTAACTGGACATTGTCTGTCTGAAGGTCAAACAAAGTATGAGAACAAAGAACAGGAAATATTAACCTAACTACACTGATCCTGACTGGACGGTGACGTTTGGCAGCTGCCAGACGACACAGCGAGCTGATGGTGTGTCAGACGCCTCCATCAGCTGTTTGAACAAAGACACACACAACATTTCTTTAATTAATGTTGTTGTAAGCTACTGTCATTATCATCTCTCTCTCTCTGTCTCATTGTGTCATACGGATTACTGTTAATTTATCATGTTGATCTGTTCTGTACGACATCTATTGCACGTCTGTCCGTCCTGGAAGAGGGATCCCTCCTCAGTTGCTCTTGCTGAGCTTTCTACCCTTGTTTACCCGTTAAAGGGTTTTTTGGGGAGTTTTTCCTGATCAGCTGTAAGGGTCCTAAGGACAGAGGGATGTCGTATGCTGTAAAGCCCTGTGAGGCAAACTGTGATTTGTGATATTGGGCTTTATAAATAAAATGGACTGATTGAAAATTGATTGACTCTTTAAAACCAGAGCACCATTTCTGTCCTCTGTCTTTATGAATATATAAAACTTGTATGAATCAGAGTTTGGATATCAGTTAATCAATGACTCTTCACTTTCAGAATCTGAAGTGTTTCATATTCAAACTAACAACAGCAGTGTCTCTGAAGATGACAAAAATAAAAACATGAACAGGTTTCAATGGAATCTTTTGTCTTTTTGTTAACGTTGAGTTACAAATGGTAAAAGCTGAATTTAAATGGATTCAAAAACAGTTTGGAAGAATTCAAATTCCTGAAACAGAAACCGAATTAATCCCAACACTTACTGTAGGGTACAAGATTATAGTTGTCTGTCCTGCTGCCTGTCCACATGTCTTTGTTCATACCATTGAGATGTACCAAACAGGGTTACCAATATATGAACATCTGAAGATTAATTTCTTTTTTCTTTTTTTTTTTATTTATCAAGCAACACTTTATTAAACTGCCTGGTCTCTGAACAGGGTTCAACAGGACGCTCAGGATGTCAGATACATTCACAAATAAACCAAGTTAGCCCTCAGAGTTAATGCGTGCTAACTGTGCTAAGAGTGGTTATCAATAACCGGTTTACTTGCTATGCTAAAAACAGCTCTCGACTTTTTTGATGAGGGAAAAAATAAAAGGTCTTCTATGATGTCATAGATACAGCCAATAGATTGCACTAGAGAGATGAGACTAAAGTTTTACACAACGGCTGACGGTGTCGGAGGTGGTAACATTGTACCTTTAAACAGACGCAGCTTTGTAGATGGCGGTGGTGTGTGAGGTCAAAAAGACATCCTAACGTGTGGACAAGGAATTCTTTTCACTGAATCGTTAGGTACCGCCATTATTTAAACATCTTCATCCATCATCTCCTGCGGTCTTATGTCTGTTGAACTACGCCACACTGCCTCCATAATCTTTGGTGTTTCTGCTCTGTTTCATCAGTATCTGTAAGCTTTTAGAAAACGTGCACAAAAATGTACGAAATGAGCGCAGAGTGCGAACAGAAGGCTGCGTCTGTCTGTATCTGACGCTGAGCATTAATGAGCCCTAAGTTGTACAATGGGAGCTAGTTGTTGTATCTGAGGTTTCGCTCGGTGCTTCAGACAGTGATGTTGATGAAAATAGAGATTTACAGAGTTTATATGTTTTGAGTGAAAAGAGGAGGACGATCAGCCGTGCAGGGCTGAAGATCCTAGATAACATTTACGTGCTTCATACTTCCTGTCAGACAGTTTCTGCTGTTTGGACTCGTACACATCTGTAACTCTGCAGTTCTGATGAAGACAAAGCAGCAGAGTCACTTTCTATCTTCCATCACTGACTGAAATCTCTTCAAGCAGCTCACGTCAGCCTCTGCCTCCTAAATCATTTTCCTTCCCTCGTTTCATTCCTCTATTACCTTGAATTGGATCTTATCCCTTCAATCACTCACCATATCGTAGCACCTTTTTCTAAAAGTTATTTTACCAGCACTTCATAGTTATTCTAGTCAGACTGCCAGAGCGATTGAGCTCTGCTCGCTACCACTGCGCTGTCATTTCAGTGATATTCAATTAAACTGAAGCTAATCTTATTCTATGGAGCACTGCCATAAAGTGTCAGCTAACAACTGCAATATGAAAAATCCCTCTGCATTCAAACCAAGCTTCTCTAATTATTATTAACACTACTGCTGTTCTCACAATAATACCAATGATTGTATAGTGGATGTTGTCTCTGTGGACAGATGGAGATTCATTAGCTCTCACAATGCTCATTAACTCTGTGGTGGTATCTGAACATCACGCCCTGCAGCCTGTTTGATCTGCAGCAGATACGAGCGTCTCAAATTGATATAAACTGTGACCCATTCACTCTGAACATATTGTATATATATTCTAGTTCCTGAACTGGATTCATGTCTGACTGAAATGGTAATGACCCCTCGCTGCTTCTCTCTCAGTGAAACGGCTCAACCTCCCCACCCAAAACTGACCCTTTCAGTTCGCCTTCAAAGGGACTTGATCGTGAATGGGCCGACAGTTACTGCCAGCAACAGAAGAAGAGTTCACTGTCAGTCCATCACTGGCGCCAGTGATACGAAGGGAAATTCAAGGTTACGCTTTTACTGTTTCTGCTTAAGTGCGAAAACGTGTCCCTGAAAAGGTCGAAGACAGACACATACATGAGGATGTCGCCAGATGAACAACAAAACAGGATGAACAAGGTAAAAACACAAAGCAGCACAGAGACACATACAGACAATTAAAATTGAATATTGAATAAGTCTAAACTGTGCACATGTGTCTTTAGTTTCTGTTAAGTGGTCTCATTTTTAACCAGCAGTGAATTTGTGTTTAATGAGCCTGATTCTGGGTGGTGGCTGTTGTAATGAGGCGTTCAGGTACGGAGACGTCTGAACAATGGGTGGGAGTGTTTTTAAAGGCATTCAGACTCAGCAAAGCCTTTTTCTCTGAGGAAGAAAAAAGACTCTTCTTTTTGTCATCGCCGTCCCGTTGTTTGGAAATGTCACATGGTCATACAGTAAAAGGTCAACAGTTGACTTTTAATCACAGGTAAATTGAAAGAGGAGAACTGCTGAGTGTAAAGTCTCGCTTCATTGCTTTAAATGTCTCCAACAGTTGCCAAAAGACCAAGAGACATAAAAAGAGAAATCTGTGCTTTCTATGAAAATGCCAGCGGCTGGGACGAATGTGTATCTGTGACAATGAGCGTGAACATGACGAGGTATTCTGCTAATCACTGAATTCACCAGTTCACTCTGTCATATGACCAGTTCACTCTGTCATATGACCAGTTCACTCTGTCATATAACGGTTTAATTTCAACCGGGGATGAGGGTACGTCTTACATCTGACCGATACAGGTTGTTCCACACACTACTGAGGTTCCTGTTTGTTAAATGAATAAATTGCCAATACTGTATGTCTTGTTTCTTCAGACTTCAATCATCCAATCCACCACACAAAAAAAGCTGTTTGGCATTGGCAGAGAAGATTTGTAATAATTTTTATGGGCGCAACTCACATACTCAGCTCTGCTGCTCATCCCACAAATGCATGTTCCTTACAAATGTGGCACCATTTAAAAAGGGAAATAAATAGGTTTTCCAACGGTATAAGATTTATTGCCAAGAAGCTTCGCTACAACAAAGAAATAATCTACCAAACACATTTCCTTACTTTTTGTGCTTCGATTAGTTGTGGCTGGTCGAGAGGCCGACAGAGTTTTTCCAGCTCTGTTGTCTTTGCCATGAGGCGAACCCAATCCAACATCAGAGTCCTGCAGGTGATTTCCTGACTTCAGGTGTTCGCACTTCCTGTCTAAACTCGGCATTCTCACCCAGGTGAACTGTTGGGTACTGAAATTTGGCACCGATTGATTTAACGTGAATCAGTACTTGGTCGTACCGAGCTAATTCTGTCAGGACTCACTTTGATTGTTCCATTTTTCTTACTAAAGTGTCTTTTAACAGCGTTATCTGACTTCACAACCACCACAATTCAGTCCAGCGTTAATATGTTTTAGCTACAACAAACAAGTTCCTAAAACGAGGCTGAAATTAAACACAAGTCAAAAGGAGACAGCAGAGCAGAGTGCTCTCTGAGAAAAAATGCAAATACAACATTATCTACAGGATAAGGAAGCTAAAAATGATTTATGTGTCTGCAGCAGAGAGAGCGAGAGAATACCAATGATTTAAAACTAAAGATATTTAAGTGGCAACAAGCACCAAGACTCTGATGTTACAGAGTCCAGGTTTCTTTGTATTAATCATTTGCTCATTTTATTTCTGTTTCCAGTTCAATACCTCCTTCAGGAGAACCGAGTCACTACAACAGGCAAATCAAACTTCATCAGAGCAATTCTGCAGCTCCTCAATCAGAGAAAAAAGAAGTTAAAATGTTAGAATTAAAAACGATATAGGTTTATAAAAATTTCTGCGTAACATCAGCAGATTGATACACAATAAAGCAGCTGATCCATCTACAACCTCATGAGTGACACGTTATGTCTCAGTATCAGAGTATCAGCGTGGAGACGACACGACTGCAGTCAATCACAAAACTGATGACTCAAAAGTATAGTTAAACAATGATCTGATAATCTACCTGAGACTCAAACCTGCATCAAGAGTCTTCAGGTGAGCCGAGCAAATCTCCAACGTTCAATGATGAACTAGATTTTCTATCTCTATATTTCTATCTCCAGTTTGTAGGATTTAAGAAGATATAATAACAGAAATAAAATATAATGTTTATGATGTTATAATCACCTGTAATTCAGAATCAGTGGGCCTCATTCACAAATCTGAGGTTAGACAGTTCATACGAACAGTGTAGTAGAAATCTAGGATTCATCAATATTTTCTTTCCTGAATTTGTTCCAACTCTGAACAAAGGCAGACCTGCCTCAGACTGTACGGACAAACAAATGATGAAGGCTGGCTGTCTCACAAAACTCTCACCTTTTACCTAAATGCAGAACATATTAAAACTGTGATTATTTAAGAAGGCTTCAACAGACTATATTCAAAAATGTTAATTTACTCACAGATTGGTCAGATGTATTAAACAACTATGAACCTGGCACCTTTTCATTCTCATCAATTATTCATTTAAAGATGAAGGGTCCCGGGTTCATAAGTTCATTTGAAGGTTAATTTATCTCCTGTTAAATGCAGGGTTTATGAAAGATTCAGATTTACCTCTGAGCAGGTGTTAGGAAGTCTTATCTCACCCGTCTGTTTCCGTCCTTTAGAAGAGAGCGAATCATCAGAGGCTGCCATGTTTGAACATGTTTACAGAAAGTGACGAACAGCCAATCAGCTGTTTCACATTCACAGATGCTCACTGACGCTCCAAATGTCAAAATTTAATATGTGTGTGGAACCAACTTCACCTCCTTTCCCATGACACACCTCTGAGCCACTGTATTTCCTTATATGGAGAAAAGGGGGCGTGGCACTATGCTGATTACAGATAGCCAACACACGCCTCTCAATTTAAAATTATTTTACCATCATACACACGGTGGCAACAACAAAATGAGTTGATGCCAACGTGTCATGAATCCGACAGTACTGTTCAATACAAACATTCACTCCTCTGTTTTCACACAGAGTCTGAACACATTCAGCTGGACATTCAGCTGCCTCTGTGTCTGCGGCTGTCTGTGCCAAAGAGCAGCATGAACATGAAGAGCCCTTACTCTGCAGCTACATCTGGGGTCTGAAACATCACCAGACGTAGCTGCACGCTGACTAGCAAAAAACAAAAACAAAACAAACAAACAAACAAAAAAACAACAGCTCAACATGAAGTAATCTGAGTCGACTGAGGGTCGGGTCAGGTTTGTATCTCTGATTTTCAGGAGGCAGCCTTATTCCCATCGGCCACCGTAGTTCTCCTACATATTTGGCACACAGGTAAGTTTCAGTGCGTTGAAATCTATAATCTCACCACTAGATGTCACTAAATCCAACAGACTCAATTTTAATCTGCAGTTTAAAAGATGATGAAAATAGTCTTCAGTTGCAGCTCTACATTGTGCTCTGAATTATGTGGACATTATGTGGAATTATAGGCTATAACACATGCAGTCGTATATCTTTACACCGTACGGAACGACTCAGTGTTTACGTCTTTGATATCTTCATGAATGATACATGTTGAACAATCAACATGAAAACTGCTCTTCAAAACATGAACATGTCTGCTGATTTCTGATGTGTAAAAACAAACAGGAGATTTTTCTCTGAGCCACAGTGTGTGGTTCATCGTTACCATACCACCGGGGATTGGACAAAAGCACCGCTTCTTTCTGCTAACCTGATTAAGTCAAACACACAGAGCTTGGCAGAAAAACCAAACAGTCAATTCACTACCTGAATACCAAACAGGCTGGCCAGTGAGTAGACAGCCTGTCAGGCACAAACACTGACAAAAACGTGACTGAACGTGTCCCAGTGGCTTGGCACACTATTTTCAACTGTGTTGAACTGTGAGTGTTGCAGACGGCACCAAAAAAGTCCACCGTTCTTTGTCAATACTGAAATAAGACTGAAAGCTGCTCTGCAGATTCCTGTGATGAATAAGATACACTTCTGATATCTACAAGACACAGTCATTTAAACTTTCCATATTTTCCATCGTACATAAAAATAACAATAAATAATATATTGTAATAATTATAATAATAAATCTTTCAAAAATAACAGAGTGTTTCTCACACTGACCTGGACGTTCTGCAGAAGTGACACCTTATTAACTGGGACAGCAGTTAACATGTGAAACACCAATACTGAGCTTTGACATAACAAATCAAATATCTTTTTGTCAATTCAATTATGAAACTGAGTTTTTACTGACATCTCAGCGTTGCTGGGTGCTCCATTTTATTTTTGTTCCAGTAAAATGATAAACTGAGGCCATAGTACTGAGATTTATTTTTCTGCCAACTTTGATACTAAAACATAAAACAAGCAGGAGGAGGATTCATGGCAGGACGAGACTTAAAAATACACTCCTCTGTTTCCAGAAGGTTGGAGCTGATTTGATTTCCTGTTTTTCCGGTCCGGACTGGTCTACGAGCTTAAACCGGTTTATTTGGTTCAAACCGGCTGAGCCAACATTTGTCATTATGACACAGCTGACTGGAGGGAGCTGAATGACCAGCGCTGATAACAACCTACTTTCTGTTGGTCATATTTTATGTCATTTCCAGTAAATATTAAAATATAAATTTGTTTTCTGTTGAGAAAGTACAAACATATGAAGACAATGAGGAGGCTACTCCCCCATCTTTAATGTGGTGACATCTTCACCGTGATATTGAGCACACAGCTGATAGTTACCTGGTTTGTTTATACGATAAAAGAGGTGCATAATTAATCACCTATCTATCAAGACTCCTCAGTGGCATCCATTGTGTCCAAAATATTCCTGTAATGTATTTCTGATCAGGTCATCTGGACGCAGTCTGCTATCCCTTACAAACATCAAGAGGAAGCATTTCTCTATGAAGCAGAAACATCTAGAGACAGCAGATTAAAATAAATATATGTTCTTCATTACTTTTAACTCAGTGTTAAGCCCTTGGACCGTTATCTCTGTGGAGTCATCTTTTTTTTCATCTGTTTAAATTTACATTTTGTATTCAACATCTTTCACGCAGGAAGAATATCACTGAATTCTCTTTGTGTACAAAAGGAGTTATAAAAATAAATTAGAGGCTGAGCCAGTGAAGTCTCGATCTTCCACCCACATACAAGACATACAGTGGGGACTTTACTGAGACGCCGCAGTGACTGCCTAAACAAATCTGACATCTAACCAGGTTAAACCCTTCAGGGAGACTTAGTCACAACCGCTTCCCATTTCTGTCATGATCAAATCAATATTATTACGCCGGTGAGTCACAGAGCTTTACAAAGGGCACTGAGGGTGGGGGGACGTGAGGAATCCAAAGGCAGGTCCTTCCCATTTTGATTTTGCAGTAATCAACAGCGTCACATCAAGAAAGCATTAAACAGCTTAATCCTCCTCCTCCTCCTGAATATTTGACTACATCTCCAGATACAAAAGCACCAACTCTCCGCCCATGACAGACATTACAGCTGACAGAATTAGACACCTCTGGAGAGCTACTCCCACCGGTGGAGCAGAGAAACGCACTCAGAACAAAATGTTTCCACTGTCAAACACCTTGTTCTGTGGTGTTGGCAGCGGCTGTGTTATAATACACTCAGAGCTCCTGTTTACCCCAAAATTACTACAGAGTCAGACGATTGCAAGAGCAGTGCATCTGACATTTTTAAGAACTATTCCCTGTGTGGTATCACGGAGCGCTGACAGAGGTTTTGTGGAACGCCTACACAACGCAAACTGGGTTTATGTGTGTAATACATTTATAATATTACAATGCCTCTCCTTTGTTTCTTTACAGAACACTTAACAATCCAATACACAACCTCACAGTAACATCGTCATACAGTATTTAAAGGACCATTCCACCAGTTTTACACATCAAACAGGAGTTCACAGGAAGTAAGACCTTGGAGTGAAAAGGTGAAAACAGTGACATAATGTCAGCTGTAAAAAAAAACCTCTCACTTCAGACAAGCCACCATCAAGCCCAGAATATAAAGTCAAAATGTCTTATTTGTATAAGACATTTTAGAATATAATATAGATAGATTTTCAGATATTCTGCAGCACGTTTCAGAGGCATTGTAAAGACAACAAAACAGGAACTGAATCATCCCGTAATGTTCCAAACTTTAGAGAAAAAATAATGTCTCAGGTATGGAATTAATCTGCAGATGCTCAAATTCCAAAATGAGACCAAACTTCAGTTTATAATCTCATCCCAGCTCGCCACATATCGCTGCTTCTTCAGCTGACTTTAGACATCTACATATGACACGCTGGATATCCTGGGCAGTGTTTCCCCTACCATTATATTAGGGGGACGCCCCCCGGGTTGCATTTTCCTGACCGAACCCAACCCGAGTCCAGGACAATTATAACCGAGCCCAGCCCGAACCTGCAGCACAGCACTGTACACACACTCAATGGAGTGGAGCCTGTGTAGCGTTCAGGCGTTGTCACGTAATAACAAATTCGAGCACTTGAAAGGGCCACAGCGCAACTCAGCAGCATGTGAAGTGGGCTGGAGCTAAATTTTGTTTACACGCCATCTACCATTCTCTCCGCCTCCCAATGACATTAGTCAGCTTATACGTCACATCTCTTAAGAAATGTTGATATGACTCGCAACATGCAAATGTGAAATATTGTTTGCAGAAACATATAGTGCCAACATTGTTATAAGAAAAGCTTCTGTTCTGTCCGTCAGGATTTAGGGATAAAGTCATAACTGTCTCTTCAAGACAAAAGGAGATGAATGTAGTAACAGTGTCTAATTTCTAGGACAATGCGTCCTCCTCTGTCTCCTCAGCCTTCGTCGTGTCCCACAGCGGGAGACAATCCACCGTCATTATGTTGTGACCAGCTGAGTGAGGCTGAGCAGAGTGCTGAGCATGACACTTAAATTGTCAAACTGCTCTTGTCAAGCTGAATTAATCTTATGTTTGCATTCAGCTGGGGATCTGTGTGTCTGTGTGTGTGTGTGTGTGTGTGTGTGTGTGTGTGTGTGTGTGTGTTCACAGTAAAACCTCATGGTGTCAAACACAGCCATAACTTGTACACACTGTGTGTATGTTTTTGGGGGTGTGTATGTTCAGTTGTGTACATTTGGAGCAATACAACACTCACTAACAGACACACCCACAACTTGCACAGTGTGTGTGTGTACTTAGAGTCTCTCATGTCCCGTTACATTCCCATAAAGCTGACAAATTACACCACACACAACTTGTTTTACATGTGCCAGCAGGGCGATGTACTGTACCGAAGGGAGCTGTGTTTCTCCAGAAACAAAGAAGCTAACGAGCTGTGATCCACTTGATGCTCCTCGGGCACAGCACAGAAAACTCCCGTCACCATAAAGAATCTGTGCCTGGGATTAGACGCCTCCACAGGGGGCAACGTCAGCCCTGTTCAGATGTAGTATGTCATGACAGGCTTACCTTGTGTCACATGTTAGATCCCATGTGGAGAATTCATGATCATCAAGATTAGTGACCACTTTGGTCGTTGCTGGCCAGGCTGTGTGACGTTTGATGTTGACCAGCTGGTGACCGGCCTCCCGTGCAGGGTCACGGCTGCAGCAGTTACCCATCCTTCCACAGCAAAGAACCTCTTTACTGATGACAAGAGAAGTTATATCTCTCAACTTGTAGTTGCTCTTCACTCTGTTCTCTCTTCCTGCACAAATCTGTTGTTTAAGAGAATCCTGATAAAATTTCACTAATAAGAAAAAGAGCAAAGCAGAGTGTTGAAGACATGTTGAAGCTCTCTCATTCACTGTTTCTCAGGCCACTGCTCGCCACTGTCCCAACCAGCATCACTTCTTCTTCCTCTCCAACCTCCCCACTGCTCCTCACATGATCTCTGTCTCCGTCCAAGCTGCATTGCTAATGTTTTGGTGGCCTCGCCCCTCGTCCTTACACTGACAGAAGTGTCACTGTCTCCCACCAGCAGCCAGACTTAAAGAGCCACCAACATTGTATCAACCATCTTGTTGTTTCTCTCACTCTCTGTTTGCATCTGTGTCCTTCAAACCCTCCTTTGTGTCTGACCTCCTTCGCTCAGCACTGAACACAGATGGACCGCCCGCACTTTCCAACGCTGAGCGTCTGTTTTGGTGCACAGAAAACAATCATGTGGAGAAGAGCGGGACGGGCTGGTCCTACGCTGAAGAGACGTGTGGGTTTGTCATGTGGAGAAATTTAACAAGCCTTTGGTCCATGTTTCCATCTGTAGGCTCAACATTCCACACGTTTCCATATGTGAAGATCTAACAGCATCATGTGCTGCCATACATTTCATGAAGAACATTGTGATCTGGTTCACCACTGTGCACATCTAAATCTAAAACACATACTTTGCAAGATGGTAGCTTTTGTTCAGTTTTTAACCCTGTGTTTTAAAATAATTTCAGATTTCTGTGCTTTTTAATTTGTTTCCATTGTCTTTAAAGGTAAACTCTGCAGGGTCAGTGTGTCAGTTTCTGGTTGTACACATGCTCAAGGTGAAAGTGAAAGTAAAACCCAATCAGATCCAATCAGATCCCAGATTCACTCTCGTCAGAGTGTGTAGAAAAATACAGCGTTTCACACAGAGTGGGTCGTAACAGATGATTGAGAGGATTTAATCCTTTAAAAAGAATGTCCTGAAGAGTCTATCTTTACCTTACTGCCGACACTATATAGATTTTTGATTCATTCATGTCTTTGATTGCACATATTGCTTTGGTTTGTTAACTGCTATGCTTCCTTCATGAACTGTTGAAGGTTCTAAAGGTATGAATTTCCCTCTGATGCCATGCCTTCTCTTCAATCAACAACTTTAAAACTACCAAAGGAGGGAGTGTCGTTTGCTCATTTGAATGTATGCAGTTTGAGAAATAAAATACATGAAATATACAGCCTGGTTGAACTACATGATATTCATATTTTTGCTTTATCAGAGACACATCTGGACTCATCATTCAATGATTCAAAGGTCACTATACAAGGTTACAATCTATTCAGGAAAGATAGAAATAAATATGGAGGGGGTGTTGCTATCTACATCCGGAGTTATATTCCAGCAAAAATACGCAATGATTTAATGATAGATGAGATAGAAGCCCTGTGGTTACAGGTACACCTACCTCATATAAAACCAATATTAGTTGGGTGCCGTTATAGACCGCCTAGTGCTGATGCAAAATATCTGGATAATGTCTGTGATATGTTGGATAAGACAGGAGATGGCGACAATGAAATTTATTTTCTGGGTGACCTGAATATTGATGCTCTTAATCAAAATTGTCCAATGTGGAATAGGCTTTCTTCAATAGCCAAAACATGTAACATGACTCAGGTAGTGTCAGAGCCAACCAGAATATTTACGAACAAGTATGGTAACAATACATCAACCTGCATTGACCACATTTTTACTAATATTCTCTAAAATTCTCTAAAGCTGTATCCATATCAGTAGGCTTTAGTGATCACAATCTCATTGCAACCAAAAGAATAACAAAAATTCCTAAGACCCCCTCAACAATTAGGTATAAAAGGTCTTTTAGAGGGTTTAATACGGAGTTATTTGTAAAAGAGATTAGTGAGGTTAATTGGTTTAATGTATGCAAAGAGGATGACCCTGAAACTGCACTAAGTGTGTTTATGAAATTATTTAAGGGTGTTGCAGATAAACACGCACCATTAAGAAAATGGACTTCTAGGTCTAAGGGTGCGCCATGGATTGACAATGAGCTGATGGAATTGATGGCCAAGCGTGATAATGCAAAAAGGATTGTAAATGGAACTCATGCTCTAACTGATAGACAAAACTATTGTAAACTAAGAAATACTGTGGTTAAACTTAATAGATGTAAAAAAAAAAAAAAAAAAGGAATATTACAAGAACAGAATTCACGAAGCCAGGCACAACACCAAGAAATTGTGGAAGATTCTAAACAATATCATGGGCAGGAGCACGAATGCAACTGCCTCCTTCATTGAAACAGATGGAACGTTTATTACCAAACCACAAGACATAGGAAATTATTTCAATAACTATTTCCCATCAAAGATACAGACATTGAGAAATGCCATGAGTACTGCTGAGGAGATAGGGCCACAGACAATCATAAAGGACCGTATTATGATGGGAAAGAGGTGTTTGTTTAAGTTCCAATACGTTGAAAAATAATATGTTGAAATGTGTCTATTATCCCTCGCTGATGACAAATCTCCAGGCATAGATAATCTGGATGGTAAATTACTAAAAATTGCAGCAAGACATATATCCAACCCAGTATGCCATATATTTAATAAATGTCTAAAGCATGGTGTGTGCCCGGAAATTTGGAAAGAGGCCAAAGTTATTCCACTGCCGAAGGATGGTAAATCTGCCCTCACAGGTCCCAACAGTCGCCCAATCAGTCTGCTGCCTGTATTGAGCAAGTTATTGGAGAAAATTGTTTATGCTCAAATTCAAGATTATTTTACATGCAACTCATTATTCACAAGTAACCAGCATGCATACAAAGAAGGGCATTCAACCAGTACAGCATTGGCTCAAATGACTGATGATTGGCTGAGATGCATGGAGGACAAAAAATTAGTGGGGGCAGTATTACTAGACTTTAGTGCTGCTTTTGACATTATTGATCACTGTCTTTTGCTAGAAAAACTCAGCGGTTATGGTTTTGAATCTACTGCCTTGTCCTGGATGAGGAGTCACTTGACCTGCAGAAGGCAAAGAGTGTTTTTTAATGGCAGGCTGTCTGACAGCAAAGAGCTGTACTGTGGGGTCCCACAGGGGAGCTGCTTAGGTCCTATTTTATATTCAATTTTTACAAATGACCTTCCATTAGTGTTGAATAATGCAAAAGTAGTTATGTATGCGGATGATTCTACCATATATAGTGCAGCAATGACAAATTTTGAGCTATCTAATATCCTGAGCATTGAACTCAAGAAAGTGGTCGACTGGGTGCACAAAAATAAATTGGTGTTAAATATCTCTAAAACAAAAAGTATGATATTTGGTTCCAGACATGCATTGGTAAATTATCCTCAACTACAGCTGTCTGTTGATGGAACACAAATTGAACAAGTAAACAAGACCAAGTTACTTGGAATAATCTTGGGTAATAAACTTTCATGGTCAGAACATATTGATCACATTATGAAGAAAATGGGTAAAAGTATTGCCGTGACAAGGAAATGTTCTAAGTTTGTTGAATCAGATACTCTGAATCAAGTAATCAAGGCTTTAGTGTTGTCCCATCTGGAGTATTGCCCGATTATTTGGTCATCTGCAGCCACTAAAGATATTAGAAAATTGCAGAGAACAAAGCAGCTAGAGTTGCTCTCAATTGTTCACTGCATGCAAATATCTTAAAAATGCACCAGAATTTATTGTGGCTTCTGGTTGAAAATAGACTAAAACTAAATCTTCTAACTTTTATTAGAAATTTGATTAACGATAAAAAAACCCACAATGTTTCTTAGATCAGATAGTGTTTACCAGAAATGTAAACAAATATGCAACCAGACAATCAAGATATGATAACTTACTTACACCTAAACCAAGAACAAACTTTTTAAAACATACTGTAATGTACAGAGCCATTATAAGATGGAACACATTACCCAATAACATCAAAAATATTAATTCAAAACAAATTTTTAAAAAGGTAGTAATAGACTATTTAAATAAATTGTAAATTTAATGAATAAGAAATATAACGCAGAATAATTATTGTAGGAATTATTCGTGGGTTGAACTGTTCTGGTAATGTAATGTGATGTCTGGTGTATTCTTTGTACCTAATCATGTAGTTTTAGACTAGACCGTTTGCTGTTTGTGTATGTAAGGATGTGTTAAAGTGATCTGTAACAGTGATGAATGTGAGTATGTACTATGTCTTTTTTTTTTTTTAAATTGCATTGAGGACCCCAGGAAGAATAGCTGATGTCATGACATCAGCTAAGGGGGATCCTAGAAATAAACAAATAAACAAACTGTGAGTCTGTCTCGTGTTTGTTGCTCACAGTGTGACTTTTATTCAAAAGTGTTGCACAACTGCTATCATCAGAGCCAATAGAAGAGGGAAATAAAACGAGGATGAATCAAAGGACGGAGGAAAAACCTAGAGGGAGAAAAAAAAAAAAAAAACAGGGCGCATCGGTAGTGTGGTGGATAGTGCCGGTGCCCCATGTACAGAGGCGATGCCTCTTTGCTGCAAGTCAGCCCCCATTCTCTCTCTCACCCGATTTCCATCTCTCCTGTCCATTAAAGGCAAAAAAGTCCCCCCAAAAAATAGAAAAAACAAAACAAAAAAACAAAAAAAAAAAACAGAAAATACAGAAGGCTCATCAAGGGATTCATTTCACAGGCTCCATGTCAGAGAAAATGGCGTATGCTGAGGCTGATGTCTACCCTTAGGGAAATCACCCAATCAAAGCTCATCCCACCCAAGGCCGGGGCTATACGTTGTTATTTCTTCTTCATCTTCAAAGACAAAGTCATACAAACGCTGCTTTAAAAAGGCCTTACATAAAAAACAATAATATGACAACGACACGGAACAGGGCATAAATGTCAGTGCAGGTATTTCATCAAAAATTAACCATTTGTAATGCTGGAAATTCCTGCACACATTTATAGCAATAAATGAATTTCAGCCAATGTTTGCAGAATGCGGGAGGACAGACCGGAACGCTGCATCAGACAGACAAACTTCCTGCCTGGACAACCCACCTGGTGTCTCTCCTCTCTACAAGGCTCAGAGTGCCGTCTGCTGTTGCAGCATCTCTCACATACAGAAAGGTTTCAGTGAGGAGAGGCTGAAGGCATGTAAACATGATGGGCCGCTGACAGAACCTGTAAAGAGGAACGCTAACTGTAGCGCTAGTGACGTCAAATGCCTCCACATTAATTTTTAGGATCCTCAAACAGGTGGTGTAGTTTGTTTATGGCCTGGCTGTGACGTTAAGTCATGTGACCGTGGTGTAGTTTGTTTACAGCCCGGCTGTGACGTTAAGTCATGTGACCGTGGTGTAGTTTGTTTACGGCCCGGTTGTGGCAATGAAGTTAAGTCATGTGACCGTGGTGTAGTTTGTTTACAGCCTGGCTGTGATGTTAAGTCATCTGACCGTGGTGTAGTTTGTTTACGGCCCGGTTGTGGCAATTAAGTTAAGTCATGTGACCGTGGTGTAGTTTGTTTACAGCCCAGCTGTGACGTTAAGTCATGTGACCGTGGTGTAGTTTGTTTACAGCCCGGCTGTGACGTTAAGTCGTGTGACCATGGTGTAGTTTGTTTACGGCCCGGTTGTGACAATGAAGTTAAGTCATGTGACCGTGGTGTAGTTTGTTTACAGCCTGGTTGTGACTGTGACGTTAAGTCATGTGACCGTGGTGTAGTTTGTTAATGGCATAAAGTTAGCTTTTTACTCCTGCTGAGTGAATTAATTCTTCTATAATCACAAAGTTCATTAGTGAAGATTATCTGACTGACTGAAGGATCAGAACCGTTCCAATCCAAAATCCAACGTAAAAGTCCTGTTGGCTTATTGACGAGGTAACCATGGCGATGTTGACTTCAGGGTCGACCTACAGAAAAACGTCATCCTGCAGAACTCTGTTCTCCTGAGAATAAAACCTGTGCTGCATCTTTTGTCTTTATGTGACATGTTGATGCCAATGAGTTAATTTCTTTTGGACTCCCATCAGCCTATTATTACTATCAGCATCATCAGCATCATCATCTTCAGAGGTGGTGTTAGGGGGGTTTAGGATGCTGTGTGGTGACAGGTGTAAGGAGTAACCATAGCAACCAAACAGGAAGTAAGGCAGATGTAGAGGTGGGAGGTAAAAATCCTTTCATGTCTCCAGATACCTGTGCTGCTGCTAATAGTATTGTGAACATCACTGTCACAATCCAGTGTCAGACGTTCAGGATTCAGAGTGATCAAACAGGAAGTGGTTAACATCTGAAATGTAAAGTAACTGTTGATAAAATACAGCGAGTGGAAATAACATGCATGACTCTGGTTTTTCCCTGAATACACAGGAAGTCAGCAGCAGCTGTTCCCACTTTATCAAATAAAATATTGTTGTGCACAGAAATCTCCTTTTTTTTATAATGTGACATTTTAATAGGTGAAACTGTGAGTGAGAAAATCTCTGTTGGTACAGACGACATTTATTCAAAGAACAATCTGTCAGAAATTTGGCACAAACATTTTTAGTGTCGACCTTTTTTAAATTTTTGTTTGAAATGAGAGAAAGGACCTGATGTTAATGCACTGATGATGATGATGATGATGATGATGATGATGGTGGTGGTGATGATGATGATGAGTGAGAAGGTTTTGGTTACAGGCTCGTGGAGTCGTTATTTAAAAACTGTTCACATGCACTTTAATCATTTTGTTGTGTGTCTTTTTGAACAGTGCATTCTGGGATGAGCCGCGAGGGCTGATTAGCTTTGTGGCTATTTGTGTTGTACCAAACAACTTCCTCTGTTCATCTATTTGCTCATAAAAAAAGCAAACAGATATGTGCTCAGCTCTTCGACATGCAGTCTGTCCGTCTGCTTTGTCTTCACTTCCGATTCCTTCATATTCCCACAGAGCATCACGATAAGACACAAATCAGCCTGACAGATCTGTGTTGTTCTCAGATTCTCTGTGAGAGTCCGAGGATTAATACAGCTGCCTCGGGCCAAGGTTAAATACTCAAGACATCCATTTTCAGACTAACTTCAAAGATGGTACTAAAACACACACACGCACACACACTTCTGTTGAAATGGCCCTACAGAGTATTCTTTGCATCTCTCACAGTGTGGAGAGGAGGAGGAAGAAGAGGATGAGGAAGAGGAAGAGAAAGAGGAGGAAGAGGAGGGGGAGGGATGTCTCTAGAAATAAGACATCAGTTTGAGGACAATTAGAGGAACCGTACGAGTGATAAACGGTTCGGACCGTCATGTAGAGAATTATCAGAGGTGTCAGGTCAGAGTGTTTTTATATTGGCATGTTTCCACTTCCACAGAGGAAAATTCAACATTAAATAAAACCTACTTCAACCACAAATAAACTGAGACACAAACAAAATCACCTGACACAAACTTAAAGGGACAGTTTACCCCAAAACCAGAACACATATCCCTCCTCCTCCTCCTCCTTCCTGTGGGTGTGTTTATCAGTGTCGATAGTTTTAGTGTGAGCTGCAGAGTGTTGCAGATTATCAGCTGTAGAGACGTCTGACTTCTCTTTTATATAATGGAACCATTGTAAAAACTCAAGATCAGTGTCTCTTTATAGAAATCATGACCTGGTTATTAAAGATAATCCACAGAGTTTGTTCTAAGCAGTTTCATGTAGGAACTATTTTCTTTCTACCAAACTACACCCACCAACTGTATCACTGCACAGAAGGAAGTGAGCGTCTGCTCATGGACGAGAGGCTCATGTCAGCGTGAGATGTAAACATTAATGGTGTCCTCTTTAGCTGAGCTGTAACGTTAGTTAGCTCAGTGATGCTAGGTGAGCTCACAGTAGATGCTCACTTCCTTCTGCACAGTGATACAGTTGGTGGGTGTAGTTTGGTAGAAAGATAATAGTTCCTACATGAAACTTCTCACAATGAGCTCTGTGGATTATCTTTAATAACCTGGGGTCGTATTCACAAACATTCTGAGAACTCTCTCACAGAGCTCCTAACTCAGCCTAAAAACTGTCAGTAAGGAGTCTGAGCTCAGGAGTGAATTAGGAGAGTTCTCAGAGCAACTCTGAGTGATGAAGGGACAGAAACTTTAATCTTACTGAGGGGATGTGTGGTCAACCCTTGTTAGGTGTGATGCTTTCTTTCAACAGATGTGATTGGTTGTCACAGACACGCCCTTTTGTGGGCCTATAAGGTGTGGACACCTAGTGGACATGAGATGAACTGCATCATAATATGGGCTTGACAGTGTTGTCATTGTTAGTGTGATCACTGCTGATTAGTGTTGTCACGATACCAAAATCTTTGTTTCAGTACCAATACCAATATGAATTTCGATACTCTTCGGTACTTTTCCTAAGGAAAAGTCCTTTCGTATACAAACCTTTAGAACAATAAATAGTAGGGGTGTAACGGTACCAAAAAAATCATGGTTCGGTAAGTACCTCGGTACGGATGTCACGGTTTGGTAACTCAAATGTTCCACCAAGATTGTGTTGTCTCGTGTTGTCTCCCTTTGCGAGGCAGACTTCTGTCTTTTTTCACATGTGCCAACTGCGAATGTTGATAGAGGTGTTGTCATACACACCACTTGCGCAATATGTGCTCTAATAGGAACAAGGAAGGCGTTTGTGTGCATAAATGGATTAAATAAATGAATTAATTGAATCAATTTAAAAAGTACCGGTATTTTCCAAATGCAGTATAGTACCGTTTGGAATACTCTAGTACCACGGTACTATTTTAGTACCGGTATACCGTGCAACAGTACTGCTGATGGAAGGTTGAGACAGCCAAAAGTCATCACTGCTACTCTGACAGGTTTTTACAGTTTTTCAAATATCTTAGTATTGTGATCATTATATATCTGCCGTTACAGCATTATTTTGTCAGGTGGGAACTGTGTGTGTCCCAAATGAGATGGAACACAAACACTCTCCCTGCACCATCTCATCTGTAGCATTTCATTAAGTCACTGTCAATTTGTGTTTAGAAACAGTTTCTCTGACCTCTTTGTGTTTCCACCATTTTCTCCTCTGATTAAGAAACTCATAAACTCCTCCTCCTGCTCCCAACAGTTTGTCATCTTAGGAGCTGTTTGAAGGTCAAAGATGGTTTGTGAATAACTTTTATCTTTACAAGGACCTAGTCTTAAATTTAAGGCGAAATTCTAAGAAACCGTCACTCAAACTGTCTCTTTAAGTACGACACCACTGACTGACTTGGTTGTAAAGTAGCAGCTAATCAGTAAAGAAATTAATTGTGTTTGAGAGGAAAGTCGTTGACACAACCCTCCATCCATGAGACAGAAATTAACCACCAGCTCAATAACGACCCCACCTACTCAAGAGACATAAATCGTGTCCAAGAGGGCTCAGAAAAGGAGACGGCAGAGATTTCTCTAACAGTAAAAAAATTGCATTAATTCTCTCATAAAGGAAACAGCTCCATGCTTCATACTGTTACTGTGATTCCTAGTCGTTGTGCCACAGCCTGGTTATATCCACTATGACTGGTTGTTTGTCACCAGGATAAATCTCTGTACATTTACTGCACCAGTAAACACTCATTAACACCATGTATTTAATAATGTGTCCTTCTCACCCCTGCACATCACATAAACTTCACGTCCTGTCACACTGACTTCTGTTAAAAATAATAACTGTATAAATCAATCGATCAATTCTTTATTTGTTACAGGAAATCAAGTTTCATCCCCAGTGACACATGATGCTGTCAGCTCCTTCAATCTGTCCTTTGGACTTTAGCCCTTCGTTGCTTCGTCTTATATTGTAGGGTGCTGCTTTATAATTGTTACCGACATGCCGCCAGAAAGTGACGTGAAAACGGAGGCCGCTCAATCGATACCTGCACAAAACAACGTCAGAGTCTCGTCTGCGTTTCATTTGTTACATTGAGTGTAGAATAATAAGAAAGGTATTTTGCACAATTTTTACCTTGGATTTATCTGGTATTTATCTTTTTTTATGTAGTATTATGAAGTGATGAATGAAGAATGTGTCTGTGGAGCTGTTGATAAATCATTAGCTGCTGGTGATGCTGCCTGAGTCTCTGTAGGGTTTCAGTATGAATAGAGTGAGTCAGACATAAACACTGACTCACTGCTCTCATCTCTCCTCTTACCTCTACCTGGCGTCCCTCCTCGGTTCCTGCAGCCCACAGCTTTAAACTCAAATCTCTTCTCCTTCTATTTTAGATCAGAAACTTTTTACTGGAACTTTTTAAGCATTAATGGACCCAGAAAATCAGATTCTCTGAAAAACAACACCTGACAGTTGAAACCTTGCTTAAAAATGCCTTTGGTTACAGTGAGTGTCCCCCCTATCAGTATGACTGAAGCAGGGCTGGAACCATTCATCAACATAATCCACATCATCGGTTATCCAAATACAACATTTTGAGAAATGTGCGTCAGCACGTCATGATGAAGTAAACTGTTCCTTGTTAAAGCACAGATTCCTCCGGAAAACTAGCTGCAGCTTCAAACCTCGTCTACAAAGTGAAAATGACTTCTGACAGGAGCAGAATCGCACACACACTCAGAGTGAAATTATCGCTTTGTTTTGACGGCAGGAGACATCACTGTCCTGTTTGTCCCTATCCACACACCGTACATCAGGATTATTAACATGCAGAACATGTTTCTATTAACGTGTTGTTAGTGTCACTTAAAATTTATGCAACGCTGCTGACATCATATCCTGTTTCATCTGTTGCCATCATTCAGTCATTTTGTATCAATCAATCAATCAATCAATCAATCAATTAATCTTATTTATAAAGCCCAATATCACAAATCATAATTTGCCTCACAGGGCTTTACAGCATACGACATCCCTATGTCGTATATCATATCATCTGTTTATGTAAGTGGAAACATCATTCTTGACTCAAAGTGGACGTTTGTGCCAAAGTTGAAGAAAGTCCCTCAAGGAGTTCTTTAGATAGAGTGTTCACCAGAGTGGGACAGACAGATGGACAGATGAATGGACGGATAGGCGGACTGCATGGACACGTAACGCCTCGTGCTGCAGCTCTCACTGTTGAGGAGGAATAAAAACTGTTGCAGTGGACGGTGACACAGCCTGAAGTATTACAGTCGTATTACAGTAAGGGCTGCTCGATTATGGAAAAAATCATAATCACGATTATTTTGGTCAAAACTGAAATCACGATTATGCAGCACACGTGATGACTTATATTGTTCACGCAACGGCATGTCATTTCTGTCTCTACATGGTTGCGTGTTTACAATACTCCTCTGCTGTCTGTATTGCGCATGGCGGAGTTAGGCCCTGATGTGTGCGCCATTTTCCACATGCTGTTTTTTAAATGGAGTGAATAGAGGGGAGGGGAGGGGGCGGTATTGCACATGCGAGGCTTCCGTAGAAGATAAAATAACATCTCCAGGTGTCCGTGACCAAAAATCGTTTACCCTCGATTTCATTCAGTTTGAAATTGTTTGACCTCAATAATCGCGATCACAAGACAATTAATTGCACAGCCTTAATTACAGTGTAGTTTTCTACAAGTTGATATATTTATAGTAAAGAAATAAAGACACAGTTCAGTGTCTGACATCATCTGCACTTTGGACGGTGGTGCGTTGGGCCTGTCAAAGTATAGTTATTGTTTTTACTGATATTTTTTATCAATATTTTGAGGGGACATTTTGAGCAACAAAAATGAAGGGGTAGGGATTACAGTATTAAAAGATCGAGAGAAATGCTCCTAGAAAGTTCCCAGAGCCCCTGACACTGTCTGTTCTTTACTTCTTACTCCGGCCTTCATCACGGCAGCAAGTGAGCCACAAACATCTGGTGAATAAAGCACGGCATATTAAAGTCTTGCAGCGCTGGTCTGATGTCAGAGGACAGAAGAAGGCGACCCCTCCAACTGTCTCATGGTCTCCTGACCTCTCTGAGAACAACAGAAAAAATACACAAAAAGAGGAGGTTGAGACGTGAAGGTGAAGCGGGAGACATAAAACAGGAGAGCAAGAGTGAAGGAAAATGACGGACCGAAACCAGCTCATCACATCAAGACAAAGAGAAAGAGTGAATGTGGAAGAGGAGCTGCCTCAGCAGATGCTATCTCTCCGGTAGCTTCATAGATTTGATGGAAATCTTCACATCTTATCTCCAAAGTCATTCACTATAAAAAAGCCCTCATCTTCCAACAACTTTCTCTCACCTTCAAACAAACATCAAACATTCAGAAGCAATGTTCCTGCAGAGGGTTTTCATTCTTTATGCAATTTTTCTAACAAACCAAGCTACAACCAAGCTACAACCAAGCTACAACAGTATCAATACACAGCTGTGATTTCTCCATTTGCCAAAACAACTAAAGTCTGATATAGCAGACCTGACATTTCATCCACGCAGCAGGTGACAACCTTCAAACTCTACCAAGTCACATTTAATCCATTTTTTTCTGACAGGAAAATCCAATAACATACAGTGACATGTAAAGCTCTGAGAAGAGAGGGGGGAAATGATTAACCTCCAACACCTCTGTTAGTTACTAATTTACCCTGATAACCTGAAGTCTGCTGAACAACAATCAAAGAAGAAAGCTTTAGTGTGATCCCAGCATATGTTGCTGAAGTGAGCCTTCAGTGAAGAAACAGGTGTTGAGAGTAAATATCTGGAGGGAACATCATTAAGTATGGAATACAGTCAGTGAAGACAGAAACGCTGTCCTTGGGCTGACATTTACAAGAAATAATCTTTAACTTTCCTGCTGTTCAAAAGCAAACACAGAAACTGGTTCATACCTTCAACCAATGAAAACAACAGAAGAGCCATTGTTGACAAAGCTTTCTTTTACGGCCTTTATTTGTCTGCCAGGGAACTGTTGGTTCTTTGGTTTAGCCACAGCAAAACAAAGCCTCTTTTTCATCTGAGGACAAAGAGCGTCAGATGGCGAGCACAAACCGGCCCTACGGTCTTACGCCTTTAATACAATCCATCAGTTTTATTAGCAGGTTCACAAATATATTCCGTCAAGATGGAACTATGGAGCAAACAACCTGTTGAGGTTCAGTGTAATACAGTGTGGCATTCTCTGTGCACAACATCTATATTTAGGTGCTTTCAGTGTCCAGGGTTCACTTCAAACATTACAATATGAGAAATGAAAAATAGCCTTTAATACGTCACCCGGCTCACATCCGTCAGCATCTTTTCAGGGACACAGGAATATTTTCTCCTGTGACTCATCAGTAATTTTCTAATTCTTCCTATTGGTTGTTTGTGAGGTTTGTGAAACAGTAATTCAAGGTCATCCTACTGTGCACTAAGACAGAGTGAGAGTCAGTGACTGTATCTCTGAAGACAATAATGCAAATGTCTTTTTTACCACGACTTCAGTTGTGCTGTGCAGGTTGAAAGGCTGAATGTGAGTCACTGGAAAAAAAATGTAAACCCACACTTTGAGCCCACCTGCTCAGAAAACCACTTTAAAGTTTAACAAAGACATTTAAAAAACCTTAGAGGACAAAACCTACTGCAGTGGTCCTGACGATATCTACAGTCGGTGTAACACAGAGGCTTAAAGGGTTTAAGTCTTGCAGGGCCATACTCCTAACAACACTCCCCCTACTGACATTATCGTAAGCTTCTCTGACATAAGCCTCTTTGTCATGGCACAGTGATACCATCATTGTGCTTACGCTGCCCATCATGCAGTTCTCAAATCAGCGCACAACCAATTACAGGTTTCTGCCAAGAACATCACTTCTGCAAAATTGCAAACCACAGAGTCATTCAGTGTCACTGCCATTTACTATCAGCAGGTAACAGGAGAATACCACCTTTAACTTATGCACTATCAGCAGGTAATGGGAAATATACATGGGCATTGCGGACGCGGGGCAGACGTGGGACATGTCCCCCGCATTTCCCATATCTGTGCCGGGAGCGTATCTACGTTTCCTAGGTTCTGTTTCCCGGGTTCTATGTTCCCCGCTTAACCCTGCAAAAAAGGTTTAGCTTTTACTAAGCGGGAAACATAGAACCCTTTTTAGTTGAATGGGGAACATAGAACCCGGGAAACACAGAACCCGGGAAACATAGGGATGACCCCTCTTTGCCCTCTGTCCCCTGCACTTTTTACAACCGTTCAATTCGTTTTTAACATGTGGTAACGTGTTTTTCCGAGCCGTCTTTAAACGCACCATGAGTAGGCGGCGCCAGGCCGCATACACATGCTGTCGTGTTGTGATCTGAATCAATCGCACAGACGAGAACTATGTTAACTGTGTTCAGAGTAATGCTGTTGCATGTAGATAATGTTAGCTAAATGATGACTAATTAATAGATGCCAATATATCAAGTTAAGCTACTTAACAGGAATACAAATGTGATTGTTGACTATGTTAAATCGCTTGCTAGCTAGTTTCATGCTAGGAATAAACCCACACTTGTGCTCACTATTGCTTTGCAAATATTTTTAATCTTTATTGCCACAATATAAAGAGCAGGGTCAGAGACGAGACAGTGGACCAGAGGCCAGCAAGGATGATCATGCAGGGTCTAAACAGGTGAGAAGAGATTATAACTGGCTAAGAAAAGATATCTATACTGTAGCATGAAAGTGACTTAGCGATTAATTTCCACAGCTATGTCACCACTACTATTCTTAATTCTATGTGTAAATTTTGCTTTGCACATTTATTATCTGTATTATTGCAATAGATAGAAGAGGGGCAGGGAGAAACCAGGCAGGTATTTGTCACTTAATTATCTGGCTACTTACTCTTTAGATGCTCAAGGGTCATTCTGTGTCAACTCAACAAGAGTTTGTCAGCTAAAACTTTAGATTTTGATAGTATGTAATTTTAAAGAACTAAAGTCGGTCCCCTGGTGTTGTAATTAACTAACTACAGCTGTACTGTGGCTGTTTGTGGTTATGTGATTCTTTAGCCGCAAAGGAGAGGTGCAATTGAATGGGAGAGGACGATGAATCACTCAATAGACCAATGAACAATTTCTCCCCCTCACTTCTGAAATGATGGCTACGCCCCTGGAAATATACCACCTTTAATTTATACACTATCAGCAGGTAACAGAAGAATACCACCTTTAATTTATACACAATCAGCAGGTAACAGAAGAATACCACCTTTAATTTATACACAATCAGCAGGTGACGGGAAGAATACCACCGTTAATTTAATACACTATCAGCAGGTGACGGGAAGAATACCACCTTTAATTTAATACACTATCAGCAGGTGACGGGAAGAATACCACCTTTAATTTATACACTATCAGCAGGTGACGGGAAGAATACCACCTTTAATTTTATACACTATCAGCAGGTGACGGGAAGAATACCACCTTTAATTTATACACTATCAGCAGGTAACGGGAAGAATACCACCTTTAATTTAATACACTATCAGCAGGTAACGGGAAGAATACCACCTTTAATTTAATACACTATCAGCAGGTGACGGGAAGAATACCACCTTTAATTTATACACTATCAGCAGGTAACAGGATGAATACCACCTTTAAAACTAAATAATTGAGGCAGCGTTCACCTAGCACCATTTCATTTTATGTAGCCTACGTGACGCTGAGGTTTTCTACCTGAAAGTGATTCCATCTATGGTGTTTGCTCAGTTGTCATGGAGATAGTTCAGGTGTCATCACATGACTAAGCTTCGGTCATGTGATGGGTGGATGTATCTCAGGTGGAGTCATGACTCCTGTCTCAGTTCAAAGATGGTCTTTGGAACAAAGAGTGAATGGCCTCATAATGAGGACCAAGAGATTTGGGGAAAAGCTCATAAGTGGACCTTGAGTTAAGATTTTCTTCTGTTCTGATTGTTTCATCATTTAGTCTATAAAATAATTTTAAAAAAATACGCCAAACGGTTTTCAGTTTTCCGACTTTTTCACAATGCTGATTCGTCAAACAGCAACAAAAATATTCAATTTACAAAGATATAAAAGAGAAAACAGCAACAAATCCTCAAATCTGAGAGGCTGGACACCCAAGAACATTTGGCATTTATATGAGACATTCCTTAAAGTACGATTTGGTTATTAAAATATTTGACAATTTCTTGTCAACTGAGTTGACCTGAGTTCTACGGCACAGAGCTGATCAAATGTAAAAGACAAGGGAGCTGAAGTTAGATGGAAACTTCAGCAGGGTCGTCACTCTGTGACTGTAGGGAAATGACAAACAACAGGAATGACAGGTTCAGGGGTTAACCCTTAACCTTACAACAGGAATAAAGGGTTCAGGGGTTAACCCTTACCCTTACAACAAGTATGAAGGGTTCAGGGGTTAACCCTTACCCTTACAACAGGAATGAAGGGTTCAGGGGTTAACCCTTACCCTTACAACAAGAATGAAGGGTTCAGAGGTTAACCCTTACCTTTACAACAGGAATAAAGGGTTCAGGGTTTAACCCTGACCCTTACAACAAGAATGAAGAGTTCAGGGGTTAACCCTGACCCTTACCCTCTTCTTCCACCAACAGACTGACGTCTGTGCAACTCTTCATCTTACTGAGTGTGAGTCTTTCTCCCTGCTGCCGTCCTTAAATCCCCGTCAGTAAAGTGAAGTCATATAGACATCCTGCAGGAGGTTTATACCTCCCCCAACTCCCTGTGACAGCGGCCCCCTGCTGGGAGTGGCTGCAGGATGAAGAAGAGGAAGACTAGTCTGGAGGCCCCTCAGGGTAAAGACAGAATCACACATCATGTCTGTTTGCACGTGCAAAAGGTATGAGTGTGAGCAAACACGAGACCAAGACAAACAAATGTAATTCTTCTGAGGTATGTGAGAGTGGGTTGAGCCCAGCGGAGGAGGATGTCGTCAAACAAACCAAACTCATATTTACGTCCCCACTTGTCCATAGGGGGGCATAAGCAGGGATTATTAAACAAGCCCAGGCAAAGAATAAGTGAGTGTGAACGTTGGGGACAGAGAGGAAGGAAGCAACAAGAAAACAGCCATAGGCAGATAAACACTGACTGCTGATGCTATGTCTACAATCAGTTCATCAGCAGTTCTGGGAGTCACTAGATGATCCTCACGTGACACACTGGGGGACCAGGTCATGATCATTTAGCTGAAAACACATGCAACATTTAGGAGTAAGAGCTCTAGTGACGATTCAATGAATCCGGACTGTCTCAGAGGTTTCTGCCCTCTGACGTATGTAGATGTGCGGTCACAAACGATCAGTCATCAGGAGATCATCAAGAGACCTGAGCGTCTTTAACATCTCTACTGTGATGGATATTCCAGTGAAATTAAATATTAATATCATTGTTAATGAATTAAATCTTTGTTTGGACCACTACAAAGTGAGCGGGCTTAGGGTGGATTTACAGTTGTGCAAACAAATGGCCTACGTCAGGGTTAGAGATGCACCGATCCAGCTTTTTCAGTTTTGATACCGATCCCGATGCTGTGGCTTTGAGTATCAGCCGATACCCGATACCGATCCGATACCATGGTTGACCTAAAAAGCTATATACCTTTGCATGTAGAACAGAAAAGACTAGAGGCATCAGGCATTGATGACTGCACAGTTCTTTCCTAAGATAAGATGAAACAGATTAATTTACATCCACATCTTGTAACTCTTGAGACAAGTGTTTGCTCACTTTCTCATACATTTCCGACAGTGCGGTCTTGGGGAAAAAAATTGCGTGACGGCAAATTGTGTACCGTGGCTCCAGGTGATCCAGTAAACATTGGAAGACCATGTTTTCAACAACCGTCATCGGTTGTCCATCCAAAACAATGTACTCCAGCACTTTCTCAGAAATTTTCACAGCTTTTGCACTATTGCTGGGGAATTTCTCTGTTCTTTGCAGCACATCCGCTAATGTTAACTGCTGTGTAGTATTACCTCTTGCTCCTTTCGACCTGCTCAACTGCTGGAACTCTTAGTGCTCCGTTTGGTGATGACTTTGTAGATGCTTTATTAAAGTGGTAGTATTATACTTGCCGGTACTACAACCACCCCTAGCAACATTCACTTTGCAGAAATTAGAAACTGCCGTCGGGGCTAGTTGGAGTGTTTAGTGTGAAATACCTCCACACAGCAGATTCTCTCCTTCGCTCCATGACGTATGATGTAGCTCGCGTTGCAATAGATTTAAAAGGAAAGAATCGCCTTAGGTATTGGTTGCATTTTCCAATACCCGATCCATCTATTTTGATGATATCGAGGCTGATATTTGATCCAGGTATTGGATCGGTGCATCCCTAGTCAGGGTGAACATTAATATTTGTGCAGTGGTGCTTACACAAATCAGCTACATTATAACTCACAAGATTCTCAGACAAAAAGAACGTCACAGAGGATGTTTCTGTTAACAGCATTAAATACATAGGCTATATATAATCCATAACATCATAAATTAAACTATGAGGAAGTGATGCAAAAACTCTGTGAGCATCTGAAGACAATGAAAAACATGCTGAGACACGGAGAGAGTCGTGTTGTTCTTTTTGCTACAGCAATAAAAACATGAAAAACATTTTTGGGATAAAAGAGGCTCCAGAACAGACAGTGGTGGAGCCTGGGGGGCCTCTAGATAAATAGTCCCCCTCCTAAGTGAAGAGGATATTGGAATTCAAGGTTGTTATGATTTTACCATCGTAGAAATACTGATCAGAACACATTTTGTCTCAAAGCAGAAAAGTTCTGACCTTTATGTGTTTTTTGTTCTCATACTTCTTCTTCTTTCACCTTTATTATGCAAACTACTGGTGTATATCATATTATCTTGGATTGAAAATCATTGAGACTGTTGTAAGTATTTCCTTTTCTATCAATCTGTACATTACTTTTTCAATTCATCAATTAATCTTTAAGAGATCATTTAAAATGTGAAATGTCTGAAAATAGAAATGCCCTTCAGACTTGCTTCTTTTGGGGGCGTCGGTGGCTTAGTGGTAGAGCAGGCGCCCCATGTACAAGGCTGTTGCCGCAGTGGCTCGGGTTCGAGTCCAGCCTGTGGCCCTTTGCTGCATGTCATCCCCTCTCTCTCTCTCTTTCACATTAACTGTCCTGTCCATTAAAGGCTAAAAATGCCCCCAAAAAAATCTTTAAAAAAAAAAAAAAAAAAAGACTTGCTTCTTTTGTCTTTTCATCACTTCAAGTAGAAATAAAACAATTGGTCAATTAATGGATTAGTCAGAAGGTAGAAAATTATCTGTAACTGATAATGACATCATAGTTTGAGTCATTTTTAAACCAAAACACTCAATATTTGCGTGTTTTAGCTTCTGTGAGAATCTGATGTTTTTCTTCATTGTATGTGATGTGAACTGAATCTATCTGTGGTTTTGGACAGCAGCTCTAAAAGGATTTTTTTTCCTTTTTTTAACTTTATTTACAAAACAATTTTTAACTTATAATGAAAATTATCGTTAGCTGTAGTTCAAACCAAAAGATACTTGATTTATAGAGATATCAAAGGAAAAAATGTTTGAGAAGCTCAAATCTGTAAATGTTTGACATGAATTTTTCAATAATTTATCTGTTAATTATTTCCCATTGGACTTAAAGGTCAAAGGTTTGTAAACGTTAGCATGGAAGTGAGAATGTCCTTGAACAGTCAAATCACTGAAGAGCAATCACAACTGTAAAATTCAGGGTTTTCAAAACTTTCATATAACTTTTCTTGAATATTTCACTTCATTTCCATGACTTTATTAAAGTAGTTTAAAACGAGTCGGTCAATGTGGTGATGCAGCCAAACACTATTAAACATACACTTCACACACATTAACCCAAGATAAGCAAAACTGCTGGTGCTAGCTTATGTTATCCACTACTTAGACATTCCCAACTAGCTGCATGTGCATGTGCAACAGACTAGTACGGCACATGTGGGTATTTTAGCAAGATATCAAGGCCACGCCCCTTTTTGGGTAATAGAAAGACTAAGTCCTGTTGACGGGTTATAATTTTGACATGTTCATATCTATTTATTTTTTAGAAAAGTTTGTTTCATACATGTTTGATGACTGTTTTGCAATTTTGCTTGAACCAAATGATTCAATCAGATATGAATATTTGCTTGAATCATTAACTATCGTTAGACCAGGAGTTTTTTTTATGAATAACCAATGTATTACAAAAGTGACTGACAGGCTGACGTGTTGTTGGAGACGACAGTCTGATGCTGCAGCAGCCTTCTGCTGAAGATACCGTTAGCAGTTCATCAGGATGAACTGTCACCAGGATCAGTTAGTGATTTACCACGCTGAATATTCACGAATCAAATGTTACTTAAAAGCCTGGTTAACTAGCTGCACAACAGCTTTTATGCATTTTCTTGTTTCTCTCCTGATGTAACAGTGCGTTTTGCACCCAAAAAAGGAAGCGTGGTCTTGACGATGACACAATGCAGAGCAGGTCTTTGTGTATCATGTGACAGTGGTGATATTTCACCGGTCACGCAGCGCAGCACCAGATCTTAAATTAATGATTCAACGAATATATCTTCCAACTCTAAGATTTTTATAAACAGATTTTAAACAGCCAAAACAACATATATTAAAATCCTTTTTACAACATTCTGCTAATTCCTGTTGTTCTAATTTCATAACCTTTCCAGGAATTTCCTGACCACTTTCCTGACGAGGTGTTATTTCAATGGTCTTTAGAGAGATGGTGTTACATGTTGTACTGATGTCAGGAATAAAATAAGATTCTTTGATATCAGAGAGGAAGGTCGATTAACAGAATGGACTCTGCATGAATCACAAGCTTATCACCTGCAGCTGGCCGACCGTCAAAGCATCGAGGCTGACATTAATACGTTTTGGGAATATACAGATTATTTCCATCCAAACACAACATTATATCTGACACACCAACAACAGCTAACAGCTAATTAAAAATACTGAAGACTTCCAGGCTAAACAAGACAAAATATGGATTAATTAAAAGGTTTAATTTCAAAACATAGTAATTGGCAGTTTTATGTATTTTTTTAATTACTCCATTCTGGATAATGTTTTAGAGTGCCAGTAAAACACACAAACACAATCTGAGTCACACATTACTGCAAACCATGACAGCACATCAGGACCGAGTCAGATGAATTCTAATCAACATCCAACACAACAAGATATTTTGTAACAAGCCTGAATTCCAACAGCATTCACTCAAAATATAAAACAACCTTCATCTAAAAAAAAAAAAGAAACAACTGATTGTACTGAAGCAATCGCAATTACCAGCAACATAAATGACCTTTGCCCTCTGTTATCTGCAGTGGCACTTAAATCTCTGTCAGCACAATAGCTCAGCACAAGTCATAAAACACTGAATACCACTGAGGGCAATTAGCAGAGGCTTTAGAAAAAGTCCCGTCTCTATATGAATATTCAACAACCAGAGAAATCAATTATCCACCAAGGAGTCCAACAAACAACCCACACACAGAAAAAATACATGTATGTCAAGAAGAAACATCGGGGCATAAAGTCCACATTCATCCTGAAAAATATTATATTTTCTGTTTCTGTGTTTCCTCTATGCTGTGAGACATTTTACTGATCGATATAAAATTATTCAGCGTAGTAAATAATAGCCAAATATTGTATTATATCATATCAGACTGTGCTCTATCAGCAACATATGTCCTCTCATTTCTGGGGGCTTTTTTAATCAGCAATACGAGGATTCAGATTCTAGTTTAAAGACAAATGCACCTAAAAACATTAATACTGCTGACAGTGTAGCTTCCATTCATGTTGTCAGAGATGGGACTAATGACGCCTTTTCCACAGTCATGGGCTCGATACGCCTCGGCTTGGCTACTCCAGAGAAGGTCCATCTCTGGGGCAGCTCGGCGTGGCACGGCACATTTAAACTGATAATGGAAATGCTAACTGGCGTGGCATGGTTTGACTCCACACGGCAAAAAGTGACGGTAGAAAAGGCCCAAAAGTCAGAAGTAAGTTTCAGCTGTAAGTTCAGAGTCAAGTCCCGAGTCCTGAAATGTGCTCTCAAGTGCGAAATTATTTGTCCGATGCTCTTCACTGCCAAACACACCCTTAACCCTTAACCCTAACACTCCTGAGTCCACACTGAAGTTTTATTCTTGGAATTATTGCAGACGACTGGCCAAACAATGAAAAAGCATGACACTGTTTTGACTCCTGTCCTGCTGCAGCGACAATGGAGTTTGATTCATAATTTTCTTCACGGATATAAAACATCAAGGTCAAAGAAAGAGGCCAAAGCAGCGACAATATGTTCAACCTTTCACTGATCTGATTTCAAAGATCGAGCATCTGATGTCGGCTGTGTGAAACGGGTTCATCTTGTTGTGTTAAACAACAGCAAATGGACTGATTTTAGATGTTCACCACACATCCATTATAATAAGCATTCTTCATCGGATTAGTTAACTTAACTTGAAATTCAGCCTTTTACCTGTAACATAATATTTCAACACTGGTCGTCCTGTTGTTTAACTGCAAGATCTAAGTATTTCTTCTAGGTCAGTATCAGAAATTACAGAGACTAAACTGTCAGAGAGCTGACGGAGAAACACCACACAGTGAGGTCATCAGAGGGTCGGCAGGTAAGTCTCAGTCACACTTTTAAATCCACTCTGATAATCAGGCAGCAGCCATGTTGGATAAGCTGCACGGGATTGTCACGTAAAACGCAGGTGACTGGCGGCAGCAGCAACAGAGTAGACAACAACAGTAGTCAGTACTCACTGTATAAAGTAACTGTACTCACTTTATGAGGTAACTGTACTCACTGTATAAGTAACTGTACTCACTTTATGAAGTAACAGTACTCACTGTATAAAGTAACTGTACTCACTTTATGAAGTAACAGTACTCACTGTATAAAGTAACTGTACTCACTTTATGAGGTAACTGTACTCACTGTATAAGTAACTGTACTCACTTTATGAAGTAACAGTACTCACTTTATGAAGTAGGCTAACTGTACTCGCTTTATGAAGTAACTGTACTCCCTGTATAAAGTAGCCTAACAGTACTCACTTTATAAAGTAGGCTAACTGTACTCACTTTATGAAGTAACTGTACTCCCTGTATAAAGTAGCCTAACAGTACTCACTTTATGAAGTAACAGTACTCACTTTATGAAGTAACTGGCTCCTTCGTCCGTGAAGCCCTCCTCCCATCCTCGGGGTAAGTCTGAAATGAAACCAAACGTCAGCTCAAAGTTTTCTGTGTCCTCGGGCCTGATCCTCCACCACCCTCCACCCTAAAGTTACACCGTGATGATGACTTCAGGTAAACACGGCTCAGACAGGTACCTGAGCGGATCATGTGTCCGGAGTTTACCGGTTCACCGGAGCGGGGATGGAGCCAGGTGGTGTTCCGGGACTCATCGCTGCCGCACCGACACACAGAGGGACAGAGACAGGAGACAAAAACACCTGTTACACCACCGGGAAGGAAACACCGCCGGAGCTGAGCCCGTTAAACCGGGACAGACAGAGCGAGAAAGCGAATTTGATCAGACTCACCTGATGAAGAAAACCCTGCCGTCTGTACACACACCGTAAGACCAGTGTTCAGGTAACGTGTCCCGGCCGAGAGGCGCCGCCATGATCCGCTCTCAAGTCCTATTCCCTCTCCATGGAGTCTCCCGGGAGCTCAACGATCACCGCCTGCTGCCTTCAGGGATCTCTATGAGAATCGGACATTTCAGCCCCTTTCTACTACAGCCGGCGCTGCCTTCAGGGACCTCTCTGAGGCTCGGACATCACCTCTCCTTTCTTCTATGGCTGGCGATGCCTTCTGCCTGTAGGGCGACCAACCCATTTAAGGGGAGGGTGTAGCCTCAGAGAACCTCCACAGTTCAGTCAGCTGATTCATTTATTTATACATCTTTTCTATTGAATTTTAATTTCTCAACAAATATAACCAAAGTTTTCATTTCCTGATTTTGAAGTTACTGTTTTATTAATGCTTTTATGTTATTTTATCTTATCTCATATCTTTTTATATTTTCACCACACATCTTATTATAACCAGGGCTGTAGATTCACTCACAGATGCCTCAGAAACAGTTTTGAGGGGGCGTTGGTGGCTTGGTGGATGGAGGGGGCGCCCCATGTACAGGGCTGTTGCCGCAGCAACCCGGGTCGACTCCAGCCTGTGGCCCTTTGCTGCATGTCATTCTCTCTCTCTCTCCTTCGCTCTGGGCCTTGATATCAATTAAAGACAAAAATGCCTCTAAAAAATATCTTTAAAAAAGAAAAAAGAAACATTTGTGAGAGCGCTCTCAGAATGCTCCTCACTTAGCTCAAAGACTTTCAGTAAGGAGTCTTAGGAGTGATTAAGGAAAGTTCTCAGAGGGACAGAAACTGTGACCTCAGTGAGGAGGTGTGGTCGACCCTGTTGTAAGCTGTGATGTGATTGGTTGTCAGAGACACGGCTCTCTGTGAGGCTGTAAGGTGTGAGGACACCCAGTGGACATGAGATGAACTGCGGACTGAGACAGACTCAGCTCATCACTGCTGGGTTTTTATTGTTTATCTCAGTGATGTCATCATTTTGTTTCTGGTGTTATAGTATTGGGTGTGACATGTGTGTATCCCTGATGACATCATCCACACATATTGTTCCTGCACCATCTAATCTGTATTATTTAATTTCTTCTCTGTCGTCCAGTGCTTGCGGAATATTTGTCTGACCTGTTTGTGTTTCCACCATTTTCTCCTCTGATTCAGAAACTGTTAAACTCCTCCTCCTGCTCCGACTGGTTTCATCTGAGCACCTGTTTTAAGGTGTGAGACGCTCTGTGAATAACTTTTATTTCTTAACTTTACGGGGAAATTCTCAGAAATTATCAATCTTCTAAGAATTTGCTTAGAATTTCGTAACGAGGAAAAACTCTTCATACAAGGAATGTTTGTGAATACGGCCCCTGAATATTTAGAGAGTTACAATGACTCAAGGAGACGATAACCTTTAACTGTACATATTTCACATGCAGGTATTGAAACCTGAATCAATGTTCTAAACTGTGTCTGTGTGGTTTTAGGTAAAATCTAGATTAACGTAATTTCCTACCAGCTGGTAACAGACTATAATTCAACAAGACAAAATATACATAAGATATAATAATATAGTTAAATTACATTTGTTTCTGTAAACACTTGTTGTTGATAATTTCTTTTTTACTTGTGGTCTTGGTCCGTCTGGTCCTGCCCTGATGATGTGAGGCAGGTGTGAAGAAGAGAGTCTGTAACATGTTTAACATGTAGTTTAAGATCTTTGTTGGATTTCCTCTCCCTCATGTCTCCTCTCTTGTGTGTCCTTCACTGACCACCATCTATCCAAAAAAAAACTTCAAATGAAAAACTGGAAAATGATTCTGTTTTCTGATTATGTGTATGAACACGCAGCGTTTTAAAACAGGTGAGACATTCTGTGCACGTGGAGCAGTGACATATTCATTTGAACATGTTTGACACCAGATCAGGGCTGTTTCAAGACACTCTGGGGGCCCAAGGCAAGAGACAGTTTGGAGCCCCTCCTCACCCCCACCTCTAGGGTGACCAGGTCCCAATAAACCAAATGTGGGACACGGAGTAGGTTTGTGAGGGACAATGTGGGACACCTGCCCTCAGTGCGAAGTTTAGTCATCAGAGATTTGTCATGGTACCAAAATTGGGACCCATGGTACGATATCAGTGAAAATGAGGCAGATGTGGCTTTTGTCATTTATAAAAAGATAAATCACTTTTCAATAATACATCAATGATATTGCAATGGAATAAATCACTTACTGACTTATTCATACTTCAAAAACAGCATCAATAAGTGATTAACATAGGGGGGATCAAAATAAAATAAATAAATAAAATAAAAATCAACCAGCCACCCTCCTCCCCTGAGAAGTAAAGAACAGTCCCTTGAGGTTTGTGGGCCGTTACCTGCCACAAAGAGAGAAATGTGAACGGCTCATTTCTCTTCTGAGACGTCACATACCTGTGTGCTGCCTCGGCTCGCCTGTCCAGGTACTACTGGGCAGGCATGACACCAACAAAGAGGAAATTATTGGACCTGGAGCCAGACTTCTCCGTTGCCGGTAAGCCGTTATCTTGCGCCGTATTCGACTGGTATTTGAATACTGCGTCTGTGACCCCCGTTCAACCCACAACTGGCAGGATTCGCGTTTAGTTCCTTCTGCTGGTTGAAATCTGTACTCGCACAGTGTGCTCCTGAATGATTTGTTTTGCTTGTGCAAAACTATTTTTAGTCGGAAATGCGAGTAAAATGCTCGCACTGTAGAGCTCTGTGGAAAACAAATCACTGTAGCATATATAAACAAATCTAACCTAGAAGTAAAAAGAAATAAATAACTTTAACTGCTTAAAGATACTCAATAGCTCAGCTAATACCTGAAATATCACTGGATACAAACAACTGCAGCAGCATACTGAGTTCCAGGTGGCCAGCGTGCTCCGTTAGGGCAAATTGTGATTTGTGATATTGGGCTTTATAAATAAAATTGATTGATTGATTGATTGATTGATTGATTGAGATGATTCACTGTGTACCTGTCTGTTGATGAACGTGTGATTTTTACACGTTCTGTTGATGTGCTGTAAACTGACTGTGGACATTTCCTGAAACAGTTAATCAGAAGTTTACTGAACTCCATCTCTGCAGCTTCACTTTTTTGTCATTTTATTTATTTAATTATTTGAAGGGTAGTCCCTTAAGATGAATCATCTTGTTTTCGAGAGAGTACTTAATATGTTTACAGACAAAACAAGAGAAAACATTACAACAGCATTACATTATATTACAAGACATACAAGTATCAAACAGAATATTACATACATATAATAAATGCTCGTGTCGACCTGCTGCTGTGTCAGTGAAGCTCTAATGTTTACATGCAGCAAACATGCAGCTCGTTAAGGTCAATACGAGCCTCCGTCAGCCATCAGACACGCTTTGTTCTGACTCATCCGTCAGGAAGTCTGAGCTCATTGGTATTTCGTTTCCCAAAGTGACTTCACATCCAGGAGTCATGTGGTGGCGTGCTCATGACAACGTCCTGACACGTCTTCCATTCACACCTGTTATTTTAAAATCCACAGCAGGAAGAAAAACACTTGACCTGAGTTGTTGTTAAATTCCAGTCAGCAGGAGTTTCCTCTACAAAAACAGTAATTCCTAAAAGGGTGGAACCCAGTGTGAAGAAGATAGTCATCACCCCTCATCAACCACTCACCCTGAAACATGGCATTTTGATACAAAGACAAACATGTACAAAACATGCTGAACTTGACATTAGTTTTTTGTGTGATGTCTTTGTTTTATAACTAATAAGCCCTTTTCCAGTCGGATCGACAGATGTCTTGACAACCTTCTCATCACACTCAATTTGGCCATTTATCCAAGACGTTATAAAAGGTGAGCATCATTCTTCACATCTGGGGACTTTTGTGTGCATGGATTCGATTTTGTAGCACTTTTCTTTGGTTTCAGTTTGGAGGCACCTCAATATCAACTACAGAAAGTCATGAGCTGAAGGGCGGGCAGAGGTCGGCACACAGCCGTGCCACTGAAAGCTCAGGGGATTTTTCTACCATCTGAAGTGTATTAGTGTTGAAAGAGAAAGTGCTCCCATTGTAGAAAGAACAATGAAGACTTTTCCAGCCAAGTTATGATATCACCAGCTAACAGATCTTTAAATCAAAGCTAGTGGTGCTGTCCTGATGCTGAATTTAGAGACAGGCTGTAAATGTGAAAAGATGAACAACAAAAAAAAAATGTACACACAGTAAGTCAAAGTCAGTTTTCCCTGTTTTGGTTGAATATATATATATATATATATATATATGAGTATAACGTCATGATTTTAATGCACAATCATGTTAAATACTTTTTTATTTCAGGACAAACTGGGCTATCAGAATATGTATGCTAGAGGCTGACATTTGTCCGGGAGTCCCACGGGTTATGTGATTGCCGTGGGACTCCCATGGGATGGGAATCAGTTTCACCATTTGTCATGTGATTGGGACGGGATGGGAAAAAATGTCAACGGGACTGGGAATCATAATTAGGCCTGTTGTATATGTGATAAGTCACTTAATTGCAGAGTAAATTACAAGGGATTAATTGCTGTATTCATGCGTGTTTGTTTTTGTGGTGTCTCTCCACCAAAGAGACTGGACGACAAGAGCGTTCACTGCCGTGCATCGTCTGGCAGCCAGGTGAGTTGGTTCATTAGTGTAATGAACAGAGGGAAAGCTCTTGTGATCGAGTGTCTTTGACTCTGTGGGGGAGACGGGGCTATGGGCTGCACACACACACAGACACACAGACACAAACACAGACACACACACAGTGCGATCTTCATGAGGGGGAGATGAGGCGGAGAAAAAACAGAGAGTTGAACGTAAGAGAAAAACAGGGAACTTGTTCCTAAACCAAACACCATGGCCCCTGTGTGGGAGTGTTTTGGATTGAAAGCAAATGACAGAGGGGAGCCCAGTAATTTGGATAAGCTGGTGTGCCGGGTTTGTTCAAAAACCAAGGATAGGGAAGTGGAACTGAACCCGTGGCCCGAAAGGGACAGGAGGTGCACGGGCCTTCCCCCAGGACCCTCCGCCACACTGTAAAAAAAAATCCTAATTTTACGGTAAATAACTTTAAATTTTTACAGTATTTGTCTGTCTTTTAAAAATAGTATACAAAACTGTAATATTACAGACATCATCTGTAAATTAAGAAGCCACCTGGTTTTTTAAAGTGTCATGCTAGTAATGACAAAGTGTTTATTTCTCATTTTTTTTACAGAAAATTTACTGTATTAGTTATACATTATCTTTCTGCTTTCTTAAATTACAGTCAAATTCATGTAAAATGACAATAATTGTCTGTAATTAAACATGTAGCACATTATATTAAGGTTTATTTCCGTACTAACAATGTAATGTTTTTCGCTGTAAATTAATGGTAAATCTTCTAAAGTGTATATTTGGGTCAGGGTCAGCGGGTCAGGGGGTCAGGGTCAGGGTTAGGGTCAGGGTCAGGGTCAGGGTCAGGGTTAGGGATAGGGGGTCTTAACCTGCATTGAGCTGGGTTTAATCGGTGGATAGCGGGAGAACCGTATGTCGTAGAGGGACAGGGGTGGGAGCGTTGGACTCGTGGTAGGTGACTTATTTACCGGGGGGGGGGGGGGGGGGGCGGGGNTTGAGCTGGGTTTAATCGGTGGATAGCGGGAGAACCGTATGTCGTAGAGGGACAGGGGTGGGAGCGTTGGACTCGTGGTAGGTGATGTATTTACCGGGTGGGGGGGGGGGGGGGGGGCGGGTCCCGGGGGGTCGGGGCCTAGGGTCCCCGAGTTATGGGCACATGAAATTTCAACCCCCCCTACTTTGGGCCGAAATGCGCTGTCCCATTGTCCGTTTTTTCGCGGTCCCAAACGTTGGACGGGATGGCCGAAACGCGGTGGAGGCGGTGCCCACCCCCCCTAATTCGGCCACGGGCTGTCCGATGGTACCACCCCTGAGCGTCTAGGACGTTCCTGTCAAAAGTTATGGCCAAATCAAAATTCGCCCATATGAGTCAATGGGGGGGTATGGCCAAATCAAAATTCGCCCATATGAGTCAATGGGGGGGGAGGGGACATGTGGCGCTACTGGCGCTAAATTGCGGGGGCGGGTTCCGGGGCCCGCCCCGAGTTTAACGGTGGTGGTTCCGAGTGTCTAGGACTCAGGGTTCGGGAGATATGGAAATTTAAAAATCCGAGCAGGGGTGGTGCCGAAACGTTGACGGGAGCGTGTTTCGGACCAATTGTTGTGTTGGCGTGTTTTGGCGCCAAAATTTGCGACGGCCGTAACTCGGCGGGGGAGGCGGCTAGAGGCACGGGACCTGGACCTACCCCCCCATTTGTGGCACCTGGCTTCCCAATGGTACCACCCCCGAGTGTTTAGGACCTTCCTATCAAAAGTCATGGAGAAATCAAAATTCGCCAATGGAAGTCAATGGGGGGGCATGTGTTGCTACTGCCGCCAAATTGTAGGGGCGGGGCGGCTTCTGGTGTCGTCCTGAGTCCAACAGTGGTGGTTCCGCACGATTCTGATCTTGCTAGCTCAAGTTATGGAGTTAGAAGGGATGGTCAATAGCCCGGCCCAACTAAAGTCCGTAACTCGGGAACGGTGATAGGTAGAGGGCTGAAAGTTTCTGTGGTTGTGTTTGGGAGGGCCTTCTTGCAGTCCGCACTTGGTCCGATGGGAGTTTCTACTTGCCGCCAGGGGGCGCCACAGACTGCATGACTTGGGCAGCGTCGTAATGTGAAGCACCAGACTGATGTCCGATGTACTGACCTTGAACTTTCCAAGTCTGTATAACTTACCAGTCCACGTGTTGGCTGCACAAAACCTAAGGACCCAGAACCCTGAGCTGTCCTAAACCTAAAGAGAAGATGTGGAGCAAAAAGGGTGAACTTACCTGGGGGGAACCTGTGGGGAAAAAAGGGCAAACTTACCTGGCAACACCTGTGGAGGGTAAGGGGAACTGAACCTGTGTCTTGTAAGGGATAGGAGGTGTATGGGCCTTCCCCCAGGACCGTCCGCCTCCCTGGAAACCCCAGTTATTTTGACGGGGGTGCTGGCTACGTCTGCCATAGCGGACAGTGGTACAGCCCCCTCCGTCATGTCTGGAACTCATGCTGGGTTTTTCTCATAATGCATTGTTTATGTCTGTTTTTAGCTTAGTTACACTAATGAGATATTTTAACCTATATAATATTTCATGAAATGTACATAATGTATATGAAACAAAATCTATATTTATAATGAAATGAAATTATTAAATTAAAGTGTTCCTAATTTGGGTTTTATGAAATAAAAGTGTCCCTGAAAAACGGGCTTATTCAAAATGAAAATGTCCCCAAGAAACGGGCTTTATCCCAATAAAAATGTCCCTAAAAAGAGGTTACATTAAATAAAATGAAGGATCCCAACAATGGGCTTTTTCACAAAAGAAAAAAAGTGTGTCCCAAAAGTTGCGATATTTTAGTCCGTTAAGGACCTACTTCAGGCAGGGCTAGGAGTGGGGGATAGAAATCCTCTCTCCAACTGGAGAGAGGAGGGTGCACGGTCCATCACTTCCAGGACATTCCTTTCCATGCTGACCCCCTGGTACCACCACCCTAAGGTGGTGGGTTTTCCAAAAATTAGGCTTGTAGACTTAGTAAAGTCGGCCTTTGTGCAATATTTCGGTCGAGTTTGAGTTTCATTAGGCGAACTGACTGTTAATAATGGGGAGGGCCTAGTTTGGCCTCTTCTCTCATTCTTCCCTTGTTAATTTGTCACTTTGTTTAGTCTTAATTTGTCACTTTTTTAGGTTCACTTTTTTTCACTTTTTTTAGGCTTAATTTTTGCATTTTTGTAATTTACTCTCCCCTTCCTATGTCCTTTGTACCCTGTACCTGTCTTTCCTTTTCCCTATCTGCCTCCCTGTGTCTTCCTATCCTGTATTCATAGTCCCTGTGTGTTTAAGTTTTCTTGATACGTGCTTTGTTCGTATGTATGTGTTCTTTGACTTTTTTGTTCAAGTTTTTTGCTTTCTGAGTTGTTGTTATGTATGTCTTCTTTGACTTTCTTTCTTACTTGTCCTTATATATGTCTGGTTTGAGTTTGTTTGTCTTGTGTTTTTGTTTTTGGTCCCTCTTTGTGATAGTTATGCTTTATTTGAGAAATTTGTCCTTATTAAATGTGTTTCTTGACTTTCTTGTGAGTTGTGTGTTGTTGTTAAGTGTGTTTTTTGAGTTTCTTTTAATATAATTAAGGGTTAGGAAATGTCAGGTCAAGGTAAGGGGGTGGGTTAGGGTCAGGGTCAGGGTCAGGGTCAGGGTTAGGGTTGGGTTAGGGTTGGGGTTGAAGGGTCAAATGTAGAGCTACAAAGCACTGGCTTACTGACAGGGTTGTTCAGACTATAATTGAAAGTAAAGGACTGGTTATCATGAAGTGTGTGGATAGTGTGGCGGAGAGGGCAAGTGCCTGTTACGTGGGGGAACCGGGTTCGATCCCCACCAGGAGCAGTTGGTGCTTTATGTTACAGTAATATAAGAGTGAGGATCAATTTGATAATGTGCCAACCAGGCTGTGAGACGTGATTAGCTCAGTTGGATAGGCCCAGCANGGGGAGAAGAAATGCAAAAGAAAAAGTAATAAAGCAAAAATGAGGAATAGACCCAAAAGATTATTCCAGAATGAATAAGGATCAGGATTTAGAGTGTATCATAGCAGTGAGACAGCACTAGTTAAAATTACAAATGACCTCCTGATTGCTTCAGACAAAGGACTTGTCTTTGTAGTTGTTTTATTAGATGTTAGTGCGGCGTTTGACACAATTGACCATCAAATTCTACTGCAGAGACTGGATTACTTAATTGGCCCAAAAGGTTCTGCACTGAGCTGGTTGAAATGTCATTCATCTGATCGTTTTCAGTTTGTTGACGTTCATAATGAATCATCCTTACGTACTAAAGTTTGTTATGGAGTTCTGCAAGGTTCTGTGCTGGGACCAATCCTATTTACTGTATATATGCTTCCTTTAGGTAACATCATTAGAAATCACTCTATGAAGTTCCATTGTTATGCGGATGATACTCAGTTGTATTTATCGATGAAGCCAGAAGAAAGTAATCAATTAACTAAACTCCATAACTGAGTTAAAGATATAAAAACTTGGATGAGCACCAATTCCCTGATGTTAAATTCAGACAAAACTGAAGTTATTGTTCTTGGCCCCAAACAACTCAGAGAGTCTTTATCTGATGACATAGTTTCTGTAGATGGCATTGCTCTGGCTTCTAGCACTACCGTAAGAAACTTCGGAGTAAGATTTGATCAAGATTTGTCTTTTAATTGTCATTTAAAACAAACCTCACGGACTGCATTTTTTCCATCTGCGTAATATTGTGAAAATTAGGCCTATCGTGACCCGAAAAGATGCAGAAAAATTGGTCCACGCTTTTGTTACCTCTAGGCTGGATTACTGTAACTCTCTATTATCAGGTAGCTCTANGAGGCAGACACCGTCTCCACATTTAAGACTAGACTTCAGACTTTCCTGTTTGATAAAGCTTATAGTTAGGGCTGGCTCAGGCTTGCCCTGTACCAGCCCCTAGTTAGGCTGACTTAGGCCTAGTCTGCCGGAGGACCCCCCTATAATACACCGGGCACCTTCTCTTCTTCTCTCCTTCTCTCTCTCTCTCTCTCTCTCGTATGCTATCACTGTATCTTGTTAACTCGGCCATTCTGGATGTTACTAACTCGGCTTCTTGTCCGTAGCGTTTGTGCTCCACTGTCTCTCAGATTAACTGATATCGCAGCGGTGCCTGGAGAGCGTGACGTGTGTGGTTGTGCTGCTGCCGTGGTCTTGTCAGATGTGTCCTGCTGCTGCTGCCGTCATTAGTCATTAGTCATACTTTTACTGTCATTATAGACATATGACTATTGCGAGACATGGATACTGTCAGATATTAATATATCCTTTCAACATAGTGTACCACAGTAGCCAGAACTGTAATATTATTACTTTCAATAACGTTGTTGTAAGCTACTGTTATTAGCTGCATCTTTCCCTCTGTCTGTCTCTCTGTATTTGTTTCTCTCTCTCTCTCTCTCTGTGTCTGTCTCTCTCCCTCTGTCTGTCTGTGTCTGTCTGTCTGTCTCTGTCTGTCTGTCATTGTGTCATGTGGATTATTGTTAATTTATTATGCTGATCTGTTGTGAATGACATGTATTGTATGTCTGTCCGTACTGGAAGAGGGATCCGTGTTCAGTTGCTCTTCTTGAGGTTAGTACCGTTGTGTTTCCCCGTTAAAGGGTTTTTTTTGGGGAGTTGTTGTTATCCACTGCGAGGGTCATAAGGACAGAGGGATGTTGTATGCTGTAAAGCCCTGTGAAGCAAATTGTGATTTGTGAAATTGGGGTTCATGAATAAAATTGATTGATTGATTGAATAAATTAGAGTAAAAGGCAGTAATAGCAGTAAGAAGGTAAACAAAAAAATAATGAAAATAATACTGAAGGGCTCATTCAGTGAAATTTTGAGAAGAATGTTGTTGTATGAGGTGTCTGATTCGGAATGGGAAGAAAGAGGTAAGGTGGTTGGAAAAGAATTCATTGTTGTTAATG
>NC_065525.1:46126832-46127554 GCF_006386435.1 Epinephelus moara | reverse complement strand
CGTTTGTTTCAACACACGTTTGTTTCAACACACGCTTGTTTCTGCACACGTTTGTTTCAGCACACGTTTGTTTCAGCACACGTTTGTTTCTGCACACGTTTGTTTCAACACAATTGTTTCAACACACGTTTGTTTCTGCACACGCTTGTTTCAACACACGTTTGTTTCAGCGCACGCTTGTTTCAGCACAAGCTTGTTTCAACGCACGTTTGTTTCAGCGCACGCTTGTTTCAGCACAGGCTTGTTTCAACACACGTTTGTTTCAGCACACGCTTGTTTCAACACACGTTTGTTTCAGCGCACGCTTGTTTCAGCACACGTTTGTTTCAGCACACGTTTGTTTCAACATATTCGTTTCAACACACGTTTGTTTCTGCACACGCTTGTTTCAGCACACGTTTGTTTCTGCACACGTTTGTTTCTGCACACGCTTGTTTCAGCACACGTTTGTTTCTGCACACGTTTGTTTCTGCACGCGCTTGTTTCAACACACGTTTGTTTCAACACACGTTTGTTTCTGCACACGTTTGTTTCTACACGTTTGTTTCAACACACGTTTGTTTCTGCACACGTTTGTTTCTGCACACGTTTGTTTCAACACGTTTGTTTCAACACACGTTTGTTTCAACACACGTTTGTTTCAACACACATTTGTTTCTGCACACATTTGTTTCAACACACGTTTCTTTCAACACACACTTGTTTCAACACACGTTTGTTTC
>NC_065525.1:46113957-46125618 GCF_006386435.1 Epinephelus moara | reverse complement strand
TTTGTTTCAACACACGTTTGTTTCAGCACACGTTTGTTTCAACACACGTTTGTTTCAACACATTTGTTTCAACACACGTTTGTTTCAGCACACGCTTGTTTCTGCACACGTTTGTTTCAACACATTTGTTTCAACACACGTTTGTTTCAGCACACGTTTGTTTCAGCACACGTTTGTTTCAACACACGCTTGTTTCAACACATGTTTGTTTCAGCGCACGCTTGTTTCAGCGCACGCTTGTTTCAGCACACGTTTGTTTCTGCACACGTTTGTTTCAACACATTTGTTTCAACACACGTTTGTTTCAACACACGCTTGTTTCAGCACACGTTTGTTTCAGCACACGCTTGTTTCAACACACGTTTGTTTCTGCACACGCTTGTTTCAGCACACGTTTGTTTCTGCACACGCTTGTTTCAGCACACGCTTGTTTCAGCACACGCTTGTGTGTACCATCCTTAAACAGTTCAAACTCCACTCAGACGCCAGCTGTCATAATTACTTTCATCAATGTTAAATGAAGGTCTAAAAGTTCAGATTTCTTTTCTTTACATAAAGTTTATCTACAGTTTGTGCTGCTGCAGTCTGGAGGGACATTCACAGGAGTGTGTTTAATCAGAGTTTGTGATGCAGCTGCAGGATAAAGCTGTACGACCACTGTACACAGACCCAGAACATTTTGGCGTTAGCTTTTCACCCTCCACTGACTCCGACCAAAAGTTGTGAACATACAGTGCTGATATTAATTTATTCTCAGTGTATTTCAGCAATTAAAATCCCCAGTGGGTCCTTTAATGGGAGCCAGCTGGGGACTGGACAGTAAACAGGAATATTACTCTGTTAATTGGCTGTCCGACGGGTGACGCCACTTAAAACATAATTAGCACTGTGAGGTCTAAATGTGCTGCAGCACCATGTTAGTGCCAGGCTGGCTCTTTAGTTTCAGAGGCAGCATGATACATGTGAGAAACCGTCCTCTCTGCTCAGCTCACCAACAAATAACTTTATTTTCATGAGCAGCAGCGCAAACAGCTGCAGACCAAGAACTGAAGCTTTATTTAAGGTATCCAGGTTGACTGTAATATTTATTCATTTATCCAAAACCACACCTGGATCTCAAACTGATCTCACAAAATGTCAGCAAACCTATAACTTAGAGAGTGACTTTAAAAACTCTCAACTCTCAACGAGTGTGAGCGGGTGTGGCTTCAACATAATGATGACCCAGAGCTCCCACTTCTTCAGAAATACACACTCCCTGCTGGTGAAAAACCAATCGACTGAAAAAAAATGTATTGTACATTTCTGTAAATCACAGATACGTCACTTTTGTTATTTTATAGCAGATACGTTAAAACATTTCAACAGCACTGTGGTGAATGTGTGGCTGGGTCTGAGCACAGGAAAGATGTTTTAGTTGATAACACATTTGGTGCCTCAGAAGCTGCAGGGACGGGTCAGTGGGAAACACCCGGGACTGCTGGCTCAAACGCTGCAGAGTTATTTTCATGTATTAACATGTTATTAGTGAACCGCTCGACAGAAGCAGCTCAGCGAGGCTCAGTATGAGGTGTGATAACGAGGCTGCAGTGATGGCAGCATGTTGGAGTAATGTGTCAACGCTCCAAAGACAGAATTACAGGAGCTTTTCCCATTTTGCTGACACTGTGTGAACGCAGCATTGAACCACTGCGTTGACTTATCGTGTCACAGATAAAACCTCTCGGCTCCATCTGAAGGCAGGACGAGCCAACAAGCACCTTTGATGGCATTACAGGTTGTGTTCTGCAGCTGTTCTACAAAGTCTCATTGGCACCGCTCATATTGAGCCAAATATACCAAACTAACACACTTCGTCACACCTTGGAAATAACCTCCCTCTCCTTGTTGACGACGGAGCTGTTGTGCCTCTGATCAGCTCAGGTGAAGGTCATCAGCCCACCAAAAACTGATTTATACTCCTGTTACGTATTAAAATAGATACGTCACTGCCCTCAAGGTTATGATGTCATAGATACAGCCAATAGATGGCACCAGAGGGCGGAGTTAAAGGTTTCACAACAAGCAACAGTGGACGAGGTCTTAATGTTGTACCTTTAAATGGAGGCAGTGATGTCATCGCACGGAGGACCGAGGCTTCTGTTCATTCAGTCTTTACACCATTATTTACATTTCTACGGTCGTATGTCTCCTGAACCATGCTCCACTGCCTCCATCATCTCTGTATCCGTAAGATTTCAGAAAACGTGCACAAATATGGACAAAATGAAGCAGAAGTCTCCGTCAGTCTCCGTCAGTCTCCGTCTGTCTCCATATCTAACGTTGAGCATAAATGAGTCGCACCACTGGAAACAAATGTTGTGTGAACGAGCGAAGACTCGTTTCACTTTTCATCTCTTTGCTGAAGAAATCCGACTTTTAAGTTTGTCCAAATGATTCCATCCTGATTTGTGAGTTTGAAGTCGTAAAGTTTCGACTTCTGAAAGCAGTTTCAAAGAAAAAGAAAAAGAAGTTTGCGTCCCTGTGAAAAGAAAACGAGTCGGACAGAGACAAAGTTCTGTGTGTCAAAAGCAAAAGATGTGGCCCATGAAATATTAAAGTGTCGGGGGGGTCACAGAGGAGTGTCTCCGTACTTTACATCCTTTTCTTCCACAGTGTGTGATTTATGGAGACAGAGCTGCTGCCCTCTCATTATCCTGGTTGATTTGTGACGTGCTTTTCGTGTATTAACAGTGATGGTTCATGAGAGACCTCGTCTGATTGGATGATGAAACATTATCTTTTCTCCACCTTGAAACTCTGACAATAATAAAGTTGGCAGCAGCATGCAGCGAGCAGAGCGAGAGGGAGAGGGAGGAAAATGAAAGTTCAAGAGCTTAGAAAGTGAAAAACCCAGAGCTACAATCCTCGGCATCGCGGCCATGGTCCAACCAAAACAATATCAAAGGAACCTGTGTTTTTAGGCTGTCTGTTTAGTTCTCCTCTGCGTCAATACATATTTCATTGGGCCTCAACAAAGCCAGGCAGGAGCATATTCTATCACAAAGGCCTGTGAACACAGTCCCACGTGGACGCTGGACAACACACACAAAGCAGCTCAATTGTCTCAACTCTGGGTTGGAGTGTAACAAGTCCAGGCTCAGCATCAGTGCCCTTAGGTTAAAAAGAAGCTACAGAGAAGCAACAAGAGCCTCAATTGTCTCTCCAAGGAGAGGAGGCCTGATGGAGGGGGAGATAAAAAAAACCTGAGTGTTTCTATCAGAGAGACGACGACACAAAGGACGAGTTTGACTCATCACAGATCTTCCTCTGTAATCAGCCTCTCATGATGATGATGAAGATGATGATGATGATGTGTTCAAACTCTCATTAAAACCTGTCTTAAATTAAATTTCCTCTCCATCATGTGTGAAACTGACATTTAGATGACAAGTTGATCTAACGCACACACATACACTCTTCATGCTCTTCCTCCCAACGAGACCTGTGTTTGTGCAAAGTTGAAGGCTTGTAGCAAACAGAGGACCAACAGGTAGACCACTGGGTCCTCCTCCTCTTCGTCTCTTAGCCTCTTCCTCTCTCTGTGAACCTCCTTCAAAGCTCTTCTCATCCCTGTGCCTGCATCTGTGCAGAAAACAGAGCTCCTCTGAGATAGCTGGAGGTCGGGAGGCCTCCGAGGAGCGCGAGCTGGCCCCTGCCTGGACTCTGCAGAGACATGTCACTGTGTGCGGCTGCTTTAAATACCTTGTTTACCTGCTGCACGCTCCCGCTGACCACAAACATGAACACTAACTCAGCTGCAGTCTGTCAAGTTAAACTTTACAGTGAGCAAATAAAGGAAGTAAAGATGTCATGTGGTGATGGCGTCCTGAGCAGAGAATGAAGTCACATCACCTCTGTGTGTGTGTGTGTGTGCGTGGGTGCGTGCGTGCATGCGTGCGTGTGTGTGTGTGTGTGTGTTGTAGTCCGCTCCTCTCTGTGGTAGACAGTCTGGCCGTGTGTCCTGCTGGCGAGCTGATCACGGTGTCCCAACCCACAGAGACTGAACGGCACGGTCATCGTAGAGTAACATCCACCCTCCAGTTCTCCCCCACGCTAACCCTCATTAGCATTGCTCATGCTTTTAGCATCATTAGCTACTAGCAGCCAGCTCAGCTGCCTCCATTTTGAGAGCCAGATGGAGACAACCAGGCTTTAAATCATAGATATGCTCTGAACATTGTAAAGCGTCGTCACCAGAAACGTCTCACAGCAGATTCTTCAACAAAAATATCAGTTTGAAAAATATGTGGATCTGCACACACATAGCCTGAATGTCCAACAACTGGTTTCAGCCACCAGGGGGCAGCAGACGCCGTTTATAAAGAGTCCAATATTCACTGTCTTTTGTCCTGTTTTTGGTCTCCACGACTTCCTGAAGGAAATATCTGTCTCTGTAGTTTTCACTGTGTTCAGCAGCTGCGTCTGTCTGTTGTTGGTGCTGAGCAGGTTGTGTACAGGAGGCTGTGAGGCGCTGAGACTGAAGCTAAACACTTGCAGCTAAAACTCATGAATGATATTTCAGGGTCACTGAAACACAGCAGCATCAGGCTTCAGTCTGAAGCTGTTTTTTTTTTGTCTTCATTAAGTCCTTTGATTTTCTTTTTATGTTGTCGTCATGTATGTTGTTGTTTTTTTTCTCCAACACAGGTACTACGTGTTCTTGTTGGTTCCCCGTGTCGGACTTATTTCTGTTCTGACTTTGCTTCATGTCAAACTGCAGCTCTGTGATTATTTCACAGTGACACACTGACCGTCAGCTGACTGCCTTCACTCCATGTGTGGCACACAACAACTCACTCTCTTTAAATAAAGACCATTTATTTAAAATCAAAAGCATTTCTATAGATCCATTCTCCAGTGGCAAATATAATATCTGATATTAATGGCAAACAAGACAATAAGAACTCAACATGCCATAAAATGCACTTTAACTATATTTTGTACACGAGGCCAAATCGATCCCGTCGCCACGCCATGCATCATCTGAACATCATTTTAAATACTCAACGAGCCCCGCCAAAGTTTACAAGCATGAAAATATGAACTATCTTTTAACTGACTGTAATAATTTATCTGTAAATGCTGATCCTAATAAAGTGGCTGCTGACTGCAAACAATAAAGAAACAGGAAATATATTTGAACAGGTGTATGTTTGGAGACATTATAGTGCATCATCCAGAGACGCGTCAGAAACATGATCAGACATAAGAAGACACAAATTAATAATTAATAATTAATAATTGCACAGTTGGAGCAAATAAAGTGTTTTAAACCAGAACAGGTTAAATTTCTCTTTTAAAATCAGCACCTGCTGGAACAAAATGACTGATATGAAATGAGCCTACAACACTGTCACATTCAGCGCCTCTAACATGACCACTGACACATGTATGTACACACAGACGTCTCCTGCAGCCACACACACACACACACACACACACACACACACACAGATTCACTCCACTCTTCATGTCCACTTTGACATTTGGACAAACAGGAAGCTGCTCGTTAGTCGTCTCTGTGTTGTGAAACGGTCCGTGTTCACGACCTCGTGCACGAGTTCTTCTCTCTGCTAACGGTGCAGGCCGTCATACAAAGCTCTCCTCCATGTTGGAGCACAGCAGGAAGGAGTCGACCAGCCGCGGTTTGATCAGCTGCTGGTGGTCGGCTGCCTCGATGCTGTCTGGACACCCCGCTGCCAGCCTCCTCAGGGCAGCCTGCAGACACACACACACACACATCATCATCATCATCATCACAGACCCTGCTGCACTGCAAACAGCAACATTATTTAAACTCACACACACAGACACCTGTGCACGTTTCAGATATTTAACCCTTTAAACTCTGCAGTAGAAACAGCCTGAGCCCACTCTGTATTTTTCCTTAGTGTGACATCATCTCTTGGAGTATCTTTAAACACTCCAGATCCCTACAGTGTGCACAGCCGGAGCTAAAAAGATGTGGAAATCAATAAACCATAATGATGATTAAAGTACTGAAAATGCTTCATTAAAAGATTCATAAATCGATTAGATAGATCGATAGATTTTACAAAATAAAAACACAAAACATTTTGATCCAAAAGATTTTTAAATGTAGTAACGTACAGTAAATATTTCTCTTGATGTTATTTTAACGATGATCATTATTTAGTTTTTGAGATATGATCATTTTCATGAAAAGACATTCATTTGTTCAGCGGATGAAGTTTTACGTGTCGTATCCGAGGGAAACTCTCCCACTCTCCCTCTCTGTCACAGCTACGCTCCTCTGAAGCTCTCTGACTAACAGTGCTTCTATAATTATAATCATATCTGTAACGTTGTATTTCAGCTCAGCAACATGAGACAAAATAGAGAGGTGAAGTTCAGTGCAGGAGCTTCAGTGTGACTCTCAGAGGTCAGCAGGAGGAACGAGACTGATCACAGTGTAGAAATATCATCATCTGTGTCTGTTTTCAAAACCAGTCTGAATGAGCTGCCATGTGTCTCTGTTCATGTTGTGTCACGTATCAAACCAGTTCAGACTGATGGAATAAATGTGTTTAGTAGTTCAGCATCAGGTGAGTTTAGTCTCCAGGTGTGTGGAGTTGTGTAGATTATACATGTGACTGTATATTATCTGCACTGTCTTTTCTTAAATCTAGACAACATGCCCATGAACACTTTTTAAAATATAATTTATGTCCTGGCTCCTCTCGTCAAGCTTTAGATCCCATTTCACACCTCTGTTATTTATCATGATGAACTGGACTTGTATTTTTTTATCTGTTTTTGTGAATGAAATGATGAATTAATTGTTCCTCTGGTGCATTTTCATGCAGTTTTGCACCACGTGTCACAAAACGAGGACAGAAGCTTCAGATTCCTGCTGCACAAAGACTTAATGTTGCTGTTACACTTTTAATTTTAGATTTATATAAATCTAGGATCATGCAAACAACTGTTGCAGTCCAGCATGATAATGACAAGATATTATGTTTGTGCTGCATTTAATGTAAAGTAACTTGAGTTAACGCCATGATGACGGAAAGACAGAAGACTTTTTTTGCAAAGGGAATAAATGTTTGAGATATTAAGTTTGTATTTAAAGAGGATCATGCAAACAGCTCCTGCAGCCGTCCTCAGGATGTTCCATTTTACAGCTTATTAATAATAAAAATAAAACCTGTGTGTGTTTGTGTGTGTGTGTGTGTGTGTGTGTGTGTGTGCAGATTTACAGTAAATACAAACTGCAGAGATCCTGGATTCAGATCTGTCTCAGCAGAGTACAGGAGTAACACGTGTGACGTGTGAGGAGAGCCGTGAGCCTCCCTCCAACATTTACATTTAAGATTACAAACGATGTGTGAAAGCTCAGCGCCCTTTGAAGGTAAAAACTCAGCGCCCACAAACGGCGGACTGGACCGTGGGCTAAAAGGATAAAATAGAATCACATTAATCTGAATAGACGGACGAGTGTGGCTGCAGTGAAGAGCAGGGCATTTCTCAGCCTAATTAAGCTCCTGACCATTACGGGCTGTGAATCCCCTCGTCGGCTCCCAGATCTGCTCTCAATAATTACCAGCAGAATGAGAGGGAGTCCGAGCAGCCATATTATTCATGAGATGTACATATTTAAACATACGACGTTTGAGCTGATGGGGAGCGGTCAGCCATCGTGGCTGCTCACATATATCTGCCCTGTGGATGTCATTAAATCGGAGGGTGATGTTCCACCAACAGGCCGGCAGTGTGACGCCCTCAGTTTGTTCTGTGGAAGTACGACATGTTGAGTGCAGCTGGAAACGTGCAGTGTGTCAGGGCTGAAACTGACACCCCAACGTTTGAACCACACATTTATATTCAGGACAGGGAGCAGAGCTTTACACATATGTGTAAGGGCATGGACACACACACACACACACACACACTGCGTACGTACCAGGCAGGCGACCAGCACAGAGTCGCTGTTATTCCTCTCAGTGGGGGAGCGACACAGTTCAATCAGACGAGGAACAGCTGAAGAAAATATCAGATATATGAAAGAGATGAAGACACAACAGTGACGTTCAGTCACAGTAAAATCACTTTTCAACATCTGACTGTTGTCTTCATTTTCTGTGCCGCCTGTAAAATCTGTAAATGAAATCACCGTCAGCACAAAGTTTCTTCTTCTGCTCCTCTGAACGCTGCCGTCTGTGTTTCCAGGTGACACCAAGAAGAATGAACTCATGTAGACAGCAAACTCAGAGGCACTACAACACCCACCCAGGTCATCACCTCCACCCAGGTCATCACCCACCTCCACCCAGGTCATCACCTCCACCCAGGTCATCACCCACCTCCACCCAGGTCATCACCCACCTCCACCCAGGTCATCACCTCCACCCAGGTCAGAGGTCAGCACCAGTAAAAGAGACATTTTTGACTTTTTTTTTGTTTTTTTAATTTCGTCCGGAGCCTCAAAACATATGGAGCTTTATAACGAGGGTAACACAGCCTGTTAGATCTAAATGAGTCTGTTGACATTACAAACAGCAGTCAGTCACATGTTTCACCACCAGGTGGCGCTGCAGCGAGCTCCTAATGATTATTTTGAACTTTAACTTTGCAGAGTCAGCGGTAAAAACAAATAAATCTAAATTCTGCTTTCTTTCAGTTTATTTGGATTCAGTCAGGATCCAGAGACTCAATTCTGCTGCTGAGCTTTGGTCGACTGTAGAGAAGAGAAGGCAAAACAGTTTTTAATTTTCATTCTATTTTTTTCTTTTCTTTTCATTGATAAATGAAATTTGAAATGTTAAAAAATAACCGTTATTTATTTCTGTATTATTTTTTGTTATCAAAGTCGAAGGGAGCCACTGGAGAGGAGCCGCCGACCTCTGACCAACACCGTCACCTCCACCTCTCACAGCTTCACGTCTTAGTTGCTCTTGTCGTTTCAAAGCTTTTAAACACAATCATCTGTCAGAGAGTTTTACAGCTGCTCTTTGTCATCAGGTGGAGTTGCCCTGGTTTGTGGACTTTATTTGGTTCACTTACAGCAGATATTAATCTGTAATCTAATTAGGTGTTTGTCTGTTTTAGAGCTGAGTAGTTCTGATTTTGTTTTAGTGTTCTCTGTCTGTAACTGATGTCTCTGTCTCTCTGTCTGTCTCGGCCAGGACAATCTTAAGAAAGAGATTTTAAATCTCAAGAGGTTTTTCTGGTTAAAATAAAGGTTCAATAAATCCATTTAGGAAATCACCTCCATCAGTACTTGTGCTGTGGAAAAGGATCTCCTCCTTGAGGATGAATAAACCGAACGCCACTGAAGTTAAAAGAAAAATAATAATTTCTGTCTTCTGTTATGAAACAGAGACACATGTTATGACATGTTAGGTGTCATAAAGAATTCACAGTGAGCTGCTTCTCATCAGACAAAGACGTCTGCTGACAAATGGACTCACAGTCTATTCTGTCCTGTCCACTGAGGGGACACAGGGACATCTGGACTGTGAGACACTTTTTTACTCCTTAAAGGTTCATTGTTTAGAATTTAGTGACATCTAGTGGTGATGCTGCAAACTGCAACCAAGTGAAACTTCTGTGTGCCAAGCGTGTAGGAGCAAACATGAAAATGTGAATGGGCCCAATGAGCATGTGTGTGGTTTATTACTCTGGGCTGTACATGGTGCCTCAGTGGACGAGGACCTGCTCCCTGTGTCGATACAAATGTCTCCTTCAGACGTAAAGAAAACTCAACCATTCTTAATTTCAGCTGCACTAAAAAAAAAAAAAAAAAAAAAGTGTTTCTCTGAACTGTGTTCTTGAAATAAAAGTGGAGCTGCACCTTTGAGCTGGATGGCAGTTTGAGCCACATCAGGGTCTCTGCTCAGACGGGCCAAAGTCACTGCAGCTTTCTGCTGAACGCGCTCGCAGGCGGCGCCCTCCGATGGACTGGAGGAGGACGGCTTTTCTCCCAGCAGCAGCAGCAGGCGCTCGATCCCTAACAGACACCACACACAGTGCACATGAAGCAGAGAGGCGTCAGGGAGGACGGCCACAACAGACACGTGCTGTCAGAAGCTACAGACAGACTCAAGGAAACAGAAGAAGACAGGAAGCAGAAACATAACACAGCACAGTGATGAGTTTAAAACATCCACACAGGTTACACACGTCACTGTCAGAGAGGATTCAGACCCACAGGAGAGTCGACAGTCTATAAATGTTCAGTGTGCAGGTGGCTTCACACACAGGTCTTCACCTGAGACTCAAACAAAGTGACTTTAATGTGCAGGATGTAAAAGAAGAACTCGTTTCATGGACCCTCACTACAGGAGGCCGGAGTGAGACATGAAGCTTATATGGAAATGTAAAGTGACTGATGGAGTCAGATTCAGCCCCGGCTGCAAAGTTTGGTTCCCAAGACATTCTGAGAATATCTGGGAATGAATGGGTATGTTCCCAAAATGTTGTGGGAGTTCAGTTCTCTGAAGACATAAAGGTCTGTTTAGTTCAGAATAAATGAAATCACAGAGACAGAGGAACATGTAGAGGAGGATGGACTCATGAAACATACGATTAATGAGTGAAAATATTACAGTTGTTAAAATGTGAAGTTCTGCCAGGCTTCCTCACAGACTTTATCTGATACTGCCCTCTTCAGGATCAAAGAGGTATTACACCTGTTTCCTTGCTTGTACTTTAAAATAAAATAAATGTTGCATATTGGGAGAAGTTCAAGTGAAACGTGCAAAGATAAAAGAGTGCAAATATAAAAAGTATAAGAAAACAAGGTTTTAAGGTTCAGTGTGAAATACAACCTGAAATACAAACAAGATATACAGTGATCAAATCAGACTGGATCCTAAAAATGTTTGTCCTTCATCCATCTGCAGATTCACCCATTAAATATAATGATATGTAGGATGTAATCCACAGTAACAGTTGTAATCAGATTACCTTGGTCCTGCAGGACTTCAGAGGCACACTGCTCCAACACTGACAGGTTCGCCAAGATGGTCACCACCTGATAGTAAAACAATAAAGAGTTAATGTTATTTGTTCATCACGATTCACACAGCAATAAAATATTAAACATAATAGAGGATACAGATTATTTACAAAAGAGTAAAGACAGAGGAAGATATTAAAATTAAATACTGAATGATTTCCAGGTTTAAAAATCACTATTAAAAATATTAAAAGTGCAGACAAGAGGTCAAAGACAAAAAAATTAAAATGATTTAAAATAGAGTTTAAAGATATTTAAGCAGTCGTTACAGAGAGGAGGAGGAGGAGGAGGAGGAGTGAGGAAGGAGGCAGCAGGGTGACTCACTGTGCTTCAAAATAAAAATCACACATGACAAAAACAATTCAGATAAGAAGGTATTATTATTATTATTATTATTATCATTATTTATATTATTATTATCATTATTTATATTATTATTATTATTATTTATATTATTATTATCATTATTTATATTATTGTTTATATTATTTATATTATTATTATCATTATTTATATTATTGTTTATATTATTTATATTATTATTATCATTATTTATAATTATTATCATTATTTATATTATTGTTTATATTATTTATATTATTATTATCATTATTTATATTATTATTTATATTATT